>NC_091200.1:16178540-16221040 GCF_040958095.1 Procambarus clarkii | reverse complement strand
GGGTCATGTTCCAGGGGGGGGGGGAAACTAGTAGGGTAAGGTTTTCCATAAGCCTGCCAACAGGAGTCAGAAGTTATATGTTCCTATGCATAAATCTGAAAAAGTAAAATGGAACTTGCATCGTGAGCCCCTCATAAGGTATGTTTCCAAGGTATGTGTGTGACCTCCTTCACATGGGCTCCTTGACTCGAACTGAGAACCGTCCCCGAATGCTTCAAATACTTTAGGAGTTTAGTGGGTCGGAGTCAGTCAGTCTTAGCCAGTCAGCCCGGATTGGGATGGCCGGTGTTCCCTCGCCAGTCGCATCTATTAAGAAACATTGACATCGGTGCCCGATTGGAGTGGCCGGCTGGGTGGAGCAGGTCGTCAAAGCCTGGGGAGATGAGACGGGCCGCGGCCCTCCACACGTTCCGGCGCCAAAGGACTTAGTGACGTGTCAGTGGGGCTTTTTCCGCGTCATCTGAACAAGCCGTAAAAGCGTTAGGGGGTCTCTGAATTGGCAGGTTGATGGAAGCTTAACCGATCTATTGGTGCCGAAACGGAAGCTGTTTTCAGCTAAAAGTGGTTCTCGTGGTTCGGATCATTTGCAAACGTCACTTTTGCCTATTTATAAACATGCTTCTGAGACTCACCACAGGGGGCCAGAGGTCTGGAAAGGGAGGGGGGGGGGGGAATAGGATAACAGAAACTTATTTTCATTCTCCATTGTCTTTCCGGCAGCAGGTTGGGGGGGGGGGTTATTTCAAGCAGTTTCTGCCTGATATCACACCGCAGGCGTTGAAGACCTTCCGGATGCAACGCTGGCATTTGCGTCAAGACAATAAGATGATATCACTCCAATGGTCAATATACTTTTAAAATTCCAATTTGGCAGCATCCTCCTCTGAAAACTTTCCTTATTGAGTCTACTCATAGCCCAGTCAATATACCTTTGGCCTCACACACGCATGGAGTCCAGGGTTCGAGTCTCCTACAGCCCAGGTGAATGAAAAGGTCAATATCCTTACGTCATTTACCTCTAACGGCAAGCTGCTATTAACCTCACTAATCTGGATCAGATTCGGTCCGGTCCGAATCCGGACACTAATCCGGTCCATCAACCTTTTGGTTCATTTTTTTTAGCTCACATATGAAAAGTGAAGCAAACAATATGTCTTGCCGCTTGAAAGACATTGCTAGCAGTGAGGATAGTTTCGTTGCTAGAAATGACTCTGTTCCTATTAGCGTTAAAAAACCTCATCTGAAAATAGCCACTAACTGCTAACTGCCACTAACTC
This sequence comes from Procambarus clarkii, assembly GCF_040958095.1. Taxonomy (NCBI): domain Eukaryota; kingdom Metazoa; phylum Arthropoda; class Malacostraca; order Decapoda; family Cambaridae; genus Procambarus; species Procambarus clarkii. Next base: position 16,219,763 of record NC_091200.1, on the reverse strand, counting down.
CCTCCTATTGTAAAAACCAATAGAGTCACTACCGTAACTCGTTGCTAGTAGAAGTATAATGAGCCAACTCCTATTACTCAATATTTGATACGCAGTAAGCAGTGTACAAAATAAATCCTTCGCTAGTCGTTTGATAAAACACTGTTTATCCCACCATAGCTAACTAGTAATATTCTTCCTACTAGCGTGATAAACTCGTTGGTAAGAGCCTGATAACCCCGTTGCTAGTAACATGATAATTCTGCTATTATTAGCTTAAAACCCTCTTTTTAAATTTTACTGAAATCTCAGCTCTGCTATTTGAATGGCATGTCCGTTACTAGCAGCGTGCTAGCCCCGTTGCTATTAACGTCAAAACCTCGTTGCCAACAGCGCGTTAACTCCGTTGTTATAAACTTAACCGACCCAGTTGCAAGTTACAAATTGTTGTTGACAGTGCAATGAGCGAATGCCCACTCCTGCAATATAGGATAGGTCTATATAGGCTTACAGTACTCCTATAGCAGCGTGTGAGGAGGAGAAATAGGGAAGAGGGGGATAAAGGAAGGAACTAGAGGAGATATAATGGGAAGGGACAAGATATAATAGGGGAGTGGAGATAAGGGTAGAGGAATAAGATATTAATCTTGAAAGTTAAGCAGAAGGGAGGATGAGAGAAAATGTAGGGTGGGATGAGCTAAGGAATAAACTAATAATTAATCTAATCTTCGACTAATGATTAAGACAACTAACAACACGAGAAAGATAATGATTAATGTAATCACCGAGCAAATGATTGATCGAATAAGGAAGCTATTATCATTTTAATAATAAGTAAGTTAATCACCATAAAAATGAGTAAATTAATCACTTTTAAGATGATTATGCAAATCAACATGAAAATGAGCCAGCTAATCACTACGTTAATCAGCTAATCGCTACGAAAATGAGAAATCTAATTGCGATAACAATGAGTAAGCCAATCATTATAGCAGTAAATTAGCCATTAATTATGTTAATAAATAATCTAATCATTATAATAATGACAGTGATTACCTATAGTCATAATCTAAGCCATTAATAGTTATATATTAGCTTTCAGCCAAGTAATTAGAATCATAACTCTTAGTTCAGTCATTAGTTTAATTGTTTGATTAGTAATTGGCTTAAACTTATTCTCTGCCATAATCAGACCTCATTACAAATCAAATATCTGCTAGAAGAGCAAGTTAATAACTAGTCCAATGATAGCTAATAACTAAGTGATTCATAGGTTGTAATCCAAGTTAACGATTAATGTGATTGATTAATCTAATGACTAATTGAATGACTAGGACAATGCCAATGTTAACGATTAAGATAAGAGCTAGACTATTAGCTATTCAAAATCTAACTATATGTCTAAGCGAATGCCAATGTGGGGAAAGTGGAGATAGTGTTTAGAAAGGGGGATGAGTAGTGGAGGGTCAAGAGGGAAGGGAGCTTGGTGAAAGGAAAGGGGGGAAAAGGGTAGGAGAAGGTGGAATAGAGGCGAGATGGGAGGGGAGGAGGAAAAGGGAGGGGGAGGGGGTGAGGGAAGGGGGGCGCGAAACGGGGCAGGAAATGCACTCGTCAGAGAAAGATTCGAGTCTGCAGGGATTGTTGTGGTGTTGTGTCACCTAGGTCAGCTTCGCCTGCATTACTCCCACACCATCACCAGTACCATCAGTAACACTACCACCACCAGTAACACCAGTAACACTACCACCACCACCACCACCACCACCAGTACCATCAGTAACACTACCACCACCAGTAACACCAGTAACACTACCACCACCACCACCACCACCACCAGTACCATCAGTAACACTACCACCACCAGTAACACCAGTAACACTACCACCACCACCACCACCACCAGTAACACTACCACCACCACCACCACCACCACCAGTACCATCAGTAACACTACCACCACCAGTAACACCAGTAACACTACCACCACCACCACCACCACCACCAGTACCATCAGTAACACTACCACCACCAGTAACACTACCACCACCACCACCACCACCACCACCAGTAACACTACCACCACCAGTAACACCAGTAACACTACCACCTCCACCACCACCACCACCAGTACCATCAGTAACACTACCACCACCACCACCACCACCACCACCAGTAACACTACCACCACCACCACCACCACTACCACCAGTAACAATACCACCACCAGTAACACCAGTAACACTACCACCACTACCACTACCACCACCACCACCACCACCAGCAGACACAACAACAAGACCAACACACAGCCTCACAACAAGAAGGAAACCACGCATGACGTGAGCGTTGCTCATTACTGTGAGTGTTGTGGTACAGGGACCTGTCCCCTAGCCTCTCCCGTCCCCCATCCCCCGTCAACGGCGCGACGATGAGCCGTCTCTTGACGTCTCTCCACACCCGAGTCCTCATCTACTCGAAGACCTCCATAAAGACCTTGATTAGCAAGCCTGGTCGCCTCACCGTCTTAACCCCGAGGCTCAAAATCATCCATTTTGTCCCCAGTGTCGCTTGCTAAGTTATATCCTTCTCGTTACCCTGGCTGGTATACCCCCTCTGTGGTATATATCTCGCCTATTTTATATGGTATATCCTCTCGTCCATTTGTGTGTAACCAACAGTTAGAGAGGCGGGGTATAAGAGCTAACAGCACGATCCTGCAGACACATGATAAAAATCCCAAATAATAAACACACACATACAATAAAACTATCTGTGTGACTATCTCTTCCTGTCTCTGTCTCCCTGTAGCTGTCAGTTCGCGTCTTTCCGTCTCCCTGTAGCTGTCAGATTGCCCGTCTGTCTCTTCTCTTTCCGCGATCATGGAGCAAAACAATTTACACAATGGCTCTGACAGAGGCGAAGAGGGTCGACGCCGAAGGAACGTTTTCTCCTCTGTTATGTGATTTCCAGGAGGAGGAGGTCCCCTGGAGGAGGAGGAGGTCCCCTGGAGGAGGAGGAGGTCCCCTGCAGGAGGAGGAGGTCCCCTGCAGGAGGAGGAGGTCCCCTGGAGGAGGAGGAGGTCCCCTGCAGGAGGAGGAGGTCCCCTGCAGGAGGAGGAGGTCCCCTGCAGGAGGAGGAGGTCCCCTGCAGGAGGAGGAGGTCCCCTGCAGGAGGAGGAGGTCCCCTGCAGGAGGAGGAGGTCCCCTGCAGGAGGAGGAGGTCCCCTGCAGGAGGAGGAGGTCCCCTGCAGGAGGAGGAGGTCCCCTGCAGGAGGCGTCGAGGGCTCAGGGCTGAAGGCGCCTCGTGGCCACCCCAGGTACACAAGTTCACCTGGGTCACGCTCACGTCCAGTTAGTCCTCCAAACTGATTTAGTTTTCAATTTTGTTGTAACCGAAATGGAGGAATGTTAAGCTGAAGATACTGACGGTATCACCGATGTGTACACTGGGACACGAGAACACTTGTACACACACAGGTGTGTATCCCTGGGACACGAGAACACCTGTACACACACAGGTGTGTACCCCTGGGACACGAGAACACCTGTACACACACAGGTGTGTACCCCTGGGACACGAGAACACCTGTACACACACAGGTGTGTACCCCTGGGACACGAGAACACCTATACACACACAGGTGTGTACCCCTGGGACACGAGAACACCTGTACACACACAGGTGTGCACCTCTGGGTGTCACACTATATAGTCTATATAGCGGGGCGCTACAGAGGCTTCAGCTGCGGCTGTTGAAGCAGTTTGTCACAAGCTGTTAGCATTGTGGTGTAAGGGGAGACTAGGGCAAGACATGTGTTTGTTTTCCACTCAGGTAAATGGAGGAGGGAGGGTGTAGGGGAAGGGGGAGGTGTGGCGGGGAGATGGGGAGGGGGAGCAGATTGGGGATAGGTGGGGGTAGGGAAAGTGGAGGGATGAAGAGGAGGGGGTGGCGGAGGTTAGAGTATAGGTGGAGGTAGGGGAGAGGGGTGGAGATATAGGAGAGAAGTGCCGTTGGAAGCAGAAAGGGAGGAGGAAGTTTGGTTAAATAGAAGATGTACGGAGGTAGGGAGGTAGGGGGGATGGGAAGAGGGGGATGGGGAGAAAGACGGAGGTAGGAGAGAGTCTCTCTCCTCGCTCCCTCTCCCACAACCCTCCTCGCTCTCTCTCTCTCTATCCCTCTCTCTCAGCCTTTTATTTTAAACTAAGGCGTTCAAGACGGATGTCGCTGAGAAACAGGAGGAACTACAAGCAAGATTAACCAGGCTGTGAGTCGTACGTCAAGCCGCGAGCAGCCGCGTCCAACAGCCTGGTTGACCAGTCCTGGAGGTCGAGGAGGCCTGGGCGATAACCGGGCCGCGGGGACCCTAAGTCCCGAAACCAACTCAAGGCAAGGGCTGTTATCTTACACCAGCTCTTCGGAAGCCTACTCCTCGCTACTCATTTATTTGACGAATCTATTATTTATATGTATTACGAATAAACTAACTTTACCATTAAGTAACTTTCACATAAGTAACGGGATGAAACAGGAGCCAACTGTGTGCCAGAGCTTTCATAAGCTCGGTTAATTTGGTCTCTCACACACACACATGAACCTGTTGAACAAGTAAATCTCAAATGCGAGTCATTCTAGGAATGAATAATTCCTGATGGAATGATATTCTTGAAAAGGGCATTAAGAGCATGAATGAGGCTGTTAATAGCTGAGCGCCTAGTGTTACAGGTGCCAACCTCTGGCTGTCCACGGTGTTGGCATGGGTGGGGAACTTTGAGATTATTAGCCTTTTACATAATGGTAAGTTAACCAACATCTCGCCAGTGTTTAAGGCTCTGATGTTTTGACCTGTCTAACGACAAGTCAAGACTCTATAATGAATCAGAGTAACTTGGAACAACTCTGTTTAACACAGAAGCATAAACAATTCCCTCGTAATTATTAATTACTTACATCAGTATATCACAACTCTCTTCCGAATTGTAAAAAAAAAAAAACATTTAGCAACAAATACATATAATTCATGTCTTTGTTACAGGCAGAAAAACTCAAGCCATAACCCATCGCGATGAGGGTAATATTATCTAACTGTTTGTCCGGCAAAATAATAAACAAATCAGTGGTTATCGTGTCCAATTACTATGCTATGCGAGCCTTGCTAACTTGAGGTCTAACTTAGTACTCACGTCCGTGGCAGCACGGTGGTCCTCGGAGCCATGAAGCAGTAGTCCAACACCGGCCACTCTCAAGAGGCCAGATTCACGAAGCAGTTTCGCAAGTACTTACGAACGTGTACATCTTTCCTCAATCTTTGACGGCTTTGGTTTCATTTATTAAACAGTTTACAAGCATGAAAACTTGCCAATCAACTGTTGTTATTGTTATAAACAGCCTCCTGGTGCTTCGGAGCTCATTAACTGTTTAATAATTGTAGATAAAGCTGCCAAAGATTGAGAAAAGATGTTCAGGTTTGTAAGTGTTTGCGTAACTTCTTTGTGAATCTAAACCCAAAGCCTATAGATTCTGCTTGTCGAAAACACTAATTATTCCTCGTCATGCACTTGAAACACTCCCGCACTCGAACGATTACAACTTTCACTATGTCAAGTTAGAACCAGAAGCTGAATTTCAGCAAACTGTCGACCAGACAACTTTAGTAACTCATTAGAGAACAGAGTGTTAGGTCACACTTCACTACGACACTTGTTGGGCTACACTGAAGCCTTCAACTTTCTAAAACAGCCGAGAATTTCTCGGTTGCGATTGGCCAACTGTAGTCTGGAATTTTAGTGTGGGACTCGTTTTCTTTCAATTGTTCGGTATTTTCGAGTTTAAGTGTATATAAATCCTATGTTAATACAAGTGGCAACAATTTATATTCAATTTGTATCTGAAGAGACGCTTGAACTACCTCATCCCTTTGTGTGTGTATTTATACCTCAATAAACGTATTTGAATTTGAACTTGAATTTGTGTTAATTTTCAGTTCCTCCCCCCACTGCCCCCCCTCCTCCTCCACCCCTGTTCCCGATCGCCCCCCTCCCCTCCACCCTCGAACACGAACGCCGTGTATGTGTCACGTGTTTAAAAGATTATATATATACATATATATATATATATATATATATATATATATATATATATATATATATATATATATATAATTGCCAAAATAACCAATATAATGACCCGCTAACCGCGTGATACCACGGTATCTTCTTGAGGTTATCTTGAGATGATTTCGGGGCTTTAGTGTCCCCGCGGCCCGGTCCTCGACCAGGCCTCCACCCCCAGGAAGCAGCCCGTGACAGCTGACTAACTCCCAGGTACCTATTTACTGCTAGGTAACAGGGGCATTCAGGGTGAAAGAAACTTTGCCCATTTGCTTCTACCGCGTGCGGGAATCGAACCCGCGCCACAGAATTACGAATCCTGCGCGCTATCCACCAGGCTACGAGGCCCCTGGTAGGACAAAGTACTTCCATAAACAAAAATCTATTATCTTTTATTAATTCTAAAAAAAAAACAACACACAGGTGAGCCCAGGTGCTGGCATAGGCCCGGACGGTGTGATGACCAAAGCAAAGGTCACCACTCTCCTGCCAGTTATTGAGCTCTCGGAAACGTATACATTATTCATCGTGATGATTAAATGAGTTTGATCCAACTGTTGCATTAGCGAGAGCGTTCAGGGCACGTCAGGTGTGTATAACATTCTGGCTGTTGTGAACGCTCATTTGGGATGGACATTGGCATGAGTGAGGGTTAGGGGCCGTGTTATTGATCCCGTTGTACTAGTGGGCTACATGCAGGTGTTGGTGGGTGCCAGGCAGGTGTTGATACGGGGCAAACAGGAGCCACTGAGTATCAAACAGGTGCTGGTTGGTGCGAAACAGATAACTGCTGGGTGTCAAACAGGTGCCGTCCACGCTCAGGCAATGGCAATCACCTCAGTACTCAGACTATGGTTCTTTGTTCGTCTGGTGTTCCAGTGGGCACTGGTTCGACTCCAATGGCAGGAGGCACCTACAGCGAGAGCCCTCGATGCCTCCTGGAGGGACCTCCTCCTCCTGGAAATCACATAACAGAGGAGAAAACTTTCCTTCGGATTCGACCCACTTCGCCTCTCTCAGAGCCATTGCTACAGGGAGACAAAAGACGTAGACTGACAACTACAGGGACAAAAACGTCAGACAAACTGACAGCTACAGGGACAAAAACGTCAGACAAACTGACAACTACAGGGACAAAAACGTCAGACAAACTGACAGCTACAGGGACAAAAACGTCAGAGAAACTGACAGCTACAGAAAGACGAATGGAGACACACAGACAGAGATTCTTACACAACCAAAATGTTACCACATAATCTAGAGAGGGATTACAGACGACAGTAGTGACTCCTGGTCTATGTTGACCAGACCACACACTAGAAATTGAAGGGACGACGACGTTTCGGTCCGTCCTGGACCATTCTCAAGTCGATTGTGATGAGGACAGGTAGGGACAGGCATTAAATAGGCAAGAGAGAGCTGAGGAGGAAAGTCAGGTGTAGGGGATCCTGGTCTATATTCTATTACATACCTGCTTTTAAAGTTATCAATAAGTTAGCCTCTACAATCTACTCCTTTAGGTCATTCCATTTACTCATTACCATTACGCTAAAGGAAAACGTTCTAACATTCTTAGCACACATCTGTGTCTCAAGCTTCCACCCGTGTCCCTCTTCTTTTGCTGAGAATCATTGTAAGCAATTCCTCTGTTTCCCCCCTGTCAATTCCTCTAGGTATTTTATACGTCTGTATCATGTCCCCCCTCCCTCCTTTCTAACGTGGTCAGGTTTAGTTCCTTCAGTGACTCTTCGTACCTTATCTCTCGCATGTCTGGGACGAGTCTTGTTCCAAACTTCTGCACTTTTTTAGTTTCCTTATGTGGTTTTTTAGATGGGGGCTCCAGGATGGTGCGGCTTACTCTAAGACTGGCCTCACATAGGCGGTATAAAGTGATCTAAAATCCTCCGTATTCAAGTTTCCGAAGGATGTTCTGATTTTTGCCAGAGTAGAGTATGCGGCTGACGTTATTCTATTAATATGAGCCTCTGGAGGTAGGTTTGGTGTTATGTCCACTCCCAGAGCCTTTTCTCTAGTTATTATAGGGAGGTAGTTTCCCCTACATCGTGTATCGGCCATTCGGTCTCCTGGCTCCTGATACCATTCTCATCACCTTACACTTTCTGGTGTTAAACTCTAACAACCATTTCTCGGACCAGCTCTACAACCTGTTCAAGTCATCCTGGAGAATCTTACAATCCTCATCTGTCTCAATCGTCCTCATTAGTTTTGCATCACCTGCAAACATTGACATATAAGACTCAACTCATGAAGTCGAATCTTTCTAACCAATCTATTTTTCCTATCTTATGTCTACTACATATATTTGTAACACAGGCATACACACATACCCAGGAAGCAGCCGACTAACTCCCAGGCACCTATTTTCTGCTAGGTGAACATAGGCATCAGGGCGAAAGAAACTGCCCATTTGTTTCTGCCTCGGCCGGGAATCGAATCCGGGCCCCCCTTAACACTACGACCCCCGAGCGCTGTATGTGTGTGTGAAACCATGTCTCCATGAAGACGAGCTCGAACATGTGGAGCTGAGATTCGAAGTCATTTGGCTAAGCTGTGAGTTGAGGAGCTTAGAGTGGCTGAGGGTAACACCCTTGTGAGCTGCGTCGAGTGTATATATATATATACATATATATATATATATATATATATATATATATATATATATATATATATGTCGTACCTAGTAGCCAGAACGCACTTCTCAGCCTACTATGCAAGGCCCGATTTGCCTAATAAGCCAAGTTTTCATGAATTAATTGTTTTTCGACTACCTAACCTACCTAACCTAACCTAACCTAACTTTTTCGGCTATCTAACCTAACCTAACCTATAAAGATAGGTTAGGTTAGGTTAGGTAGGGTTGGTTAGGTTCGGTCATATATCTACGTTAATTTTAACTCCAATAAAAAAAAATAACCTCATTCATAATGAAATGGGTAGCTTTATCATTTCATAAGTAAAAAATTTGAGAAAATATATTAATTTAGGAAAACTTGGCTTATTAGGTAAATCGGGCCTTGCATAGTAGGCTGAGAAATGAGTTCTGGCTACTAGGTACGACATATATATATATATATATATATATATATATTCTTCTCCGAGGCTATGGGTCCCCACATTGGCACCAGAGGTGGTACCCTATATATATATATATATATATATATATATATATATATATATATATATATATATATATATATATATATATATATATATATATATATATATATATATATGTCGTACCTAGTAGCCAGAACTCACTTCTCAGCCTACTATGCAAGGCCCGATTTGCCTAATAAGCCAAGTTTTCATGAATTAATTGTTTTTCGACTACCTAACCTACCTAACCTAACCTAACCTAACTTTCTCTACTACCTAACCTAACCTAACCTATAAAGATAGGTTAGGTTAGGTTAGGTAGGGTTGGTTAGGTTCGGTCATATATCTACGTTAATTTTAACTCCAATAAAAAAACATTGACCTCATACATAATGAAATGGGTAGCTTTATCATTTCATAAGAAAAAAATTATAGAAAATATATTAATTCAGGAAAACTTGGCTTATTAGGCAAATTTGGCCTTGCATAGTAGGCTGAGAAGTGCGTTCTGGCTACTAGGTACGACATATATATATATATATATATATATATATATATATATATATATATATATATATATATATATATATATAAAGATACAGCTTATGCCATCTGTTGCCCTAACATTGCACTATCAACAGGGCCAACAGCATCCGAACAAAATTCGTCAGTGAAGCACTTGTTCCGGAAGTGTTCGAACGTCATCAATTGTGAGTCGTGTGTAAACCGTTTTTCATTCATAAACAGCCACGGAAGGGGAAGGGGGGGGGGGGGCATGAAATGGACTTTGGATCATTGTTTGGGGGACGGGCTGCGACTCACAACTGATGTCGTTCGAACACTTCCGGAACAAGTGCTTCGCTGACGACTTTTGTTCGAACCACAACGCTTTAAATGCTTCACTCGCATAATACAAATACAAATAATCAGCCCGTCCTCCAAACAAAGATCCAAAAGTGATTCCATGCACCCGCCAAACCCCCTGTTTATGAATGAAAAGCGGTTTACACACGACTCACAACTGCTGACGTTCGAACATATCCGGAACAAGTGCTTCACTGACGAATTTTGTTCGAATCACAACGCTATAAATGCTTCACCCACGTACTACAAATACAAATAATCGCCAACAGAACCTAAACACCTAACATAACCTATCCTATACCTATATATATACAATATGCTAATATATTATAATATTAATTTATACTTAAGAAAATTCCCGTTTTGAATGAACAGCATGTTAAAATTTATGAATGCGTCTGTGGGGTCGACCGCTAGATGTAATGGACTTGAGTCGAGGACGGGTTGAAATAATCGCCATCAGAATCTAAACACCTAACCTAACCTAACCAGTACATAAATATGTACAATATTTTAATATAAAATAATAATAATATATATCTGAGAAAATTCCTGTTTTGAATGAACAGCATGTTAAAATTTATGAATGCATCTTTGGGGTCGACCGCTGGATGGAATGGACTTGGCCTGAGGACGGGTTACAGCGTGAGTGTACTAACTGCATAGTGAGCCCTCAATATGCCCGTAATATACTGACTGTCATAAGAGAGTGTAAGGCGACTGTAGGAAGTATACTCTCTCACCTCTCCCGATTCATCTCTCACTACACAATTTTATTATCAATAAAATATTTCTCTCTCCCTCATATCCCTACCTATCCCCTGAATGTCCTCCCCCTTCCTCCACCTCAGCACCCCCCCTATCCCCCCTTCTACCCTCATTTCCTACCCTCGTTTTCTCTCACATTCCTCCCTCTGTCAGCACTGCCGACCCCCCCCCCCCCTTCCCACCACTATACACTATACTATATACAGCTGTGTGTATAGGAAGCGATATGTATGTGCAGGCGATGAGTCACAATAACGTGGCTAAAGTATGATGACCAGACCACACACTAGAAGGTGAAGGGACGACACGACGTTTCGGTCCGTCCTGGACCATTCTCAAGTCGATTGTGAGAATGGTCCAGGACGGACCGAAACGTCGTGTCGTCCCTTCACATTCTAGTGTGTGGTGTGGTCACGATATGTATGTGCTAGCGACATACTTGGGCATTGCAACCATAATAGCAGCGCAAGATGGATGTGTGTGTGCTTATGGCTGTGTGTCTGTCGGTAATGACCTGTGCTGGTAAAGGTCGAGCGTTGGCTCCTGAGCCCCGCCTTATCACCTGACGGTTAGTCTAAAACATGAACTCTCAAATCTTTCCGTTTCTGGCCATATCTGTCTTTGAAAACATTTGTTGTGATAACTTCTATTTCCCCTACTTTTGTACTGGTCGGTATAGCGACGGTTTGGCTTCTTGCGGGTCTGGTGCTCGATCCCCGATGGTCCAAATAGGCACCATTCCTTCACTCCGTCATATCCACTGGTTTAGCACTTTCACCTCATAATTACCTTCCCTTCTGTTCCTTCGCCCCCCCCCCTCCAAAGATATCCTCATAAATATATCAAGTAATTGGGCTGTTATCGTGTATATGTAACTGCTTCTCTCACTCTCTCATAGTCATCCCTAAAATTGTCTTTACTTTAACACCGTCTCTCTCGATTCCCGTTTTCTTACTTGACCTTCTCATCTTCTATACACCTCCTCGTCCAACCCGTTCTCGCAAATTTGTAAAGTCAATATTGACTTATTAACTACGTGCATAGGTGATATACTAAACATAATAGATACCCTTAAAAAGATTCATAGAAAACACCGACCTTACCTAACCTTGTTAGTATCTTAAGATAAGCATCTTATTGCTTCGTAATTACAATTATTACTTAACCTATACCCATTATAGGTTAGGTAATAATTGTAATTACGAAGCAATAAGATGCTTATCTTAACATACTAAGTAGGTTAGGTAAGGTCGGTGTTTTCTATGAATCTTTTTAAGGGTATCTATTATGTTAAGTATGTCACCTATGCACATATTTAATAAGTCAATATTGACTTATTAAATTTGCGAGAACGGGTTGCAACGTCAAAGCTGACCTCTTACAGGTAGAGGCGACTAACCTCTGACCTTTCTCTCGTGCATGACCTCTGTTCCGTCCTTGCTGGTGACTCTGCGTTCCCTGTGTCACTCTTGACCTTTATTTCTCCCCCTCTCCTCCTCCTCCCCTCGTAACACATAAGCTGTTGGAGATTTGTGATATAATGTCTATTTTGATCGTAGCCTGAGGTGTGACCCCAAGGGGATTGTGTGACCTCTGATGGGTTATCATGTATGACTGCGGACACTGTTACACCCGCCTCTCCTTTTGATATTTCTCTCTCTCTCTCTCTCTCTCTCTCTCTCTCTCTCTCTCTCTCTCTCTCTCTCTCTCTCTCTCTCTCTCTCTCTCTCTCTCTCTCTCTCTCTGTCTCTCTGTCTCTCTCTCTCTCTCTCTCTCTCTCTCTCTCTCTCTCTCTCTCTCTCTCTCTCTCTCTCTGTCTCTCTCTCTCTCTCTCTCTCTCTCTCTCTTTCTCTCTCTTTCTCTCTCTCTGTCTCTCTCTCTCTCTGTCTCTCTGTCTCTCTCTCTCTCTCTGTCTCTCTCTCTCTCTGTCTCTCTGTCTCTGTCTCTGTCTCTCTCTCTCTCTCTCTCTCTCTCTCTCTCTCTCTCTCTCTCTCTCTCTCTCTCTCTCTCTCTCTCTCTCTCTCTCTCTCTCTCTCTCTTAATCTCTCTATTTCTCCCTCTCTCAATCTCTCTATTTCTCTCTCTTTCGCCCTCTCTCTTTCTCACTTCTGCTCATTTAGTTTTCTATACTTAACAGTCTTTCCTTTCGTTATCCGTTGTCGCCCCTTCCTCTTTACATTGTTTTCTTTCCTTCCAAGTTGTTTTCGATCTCTCTTCTTTCTATCGTGTTCCTCTCCCTCGCTTGCCCTCTATTCTTCACCCCTAGTTCTCACTCTCTTCTCTCTACATCCATTTGTTTTCTTCTCTCTCTCTCCCTTCCCCCCACGATTTTCTTCGTTTCTCACTGTTTTTCATCTAATCCTATCGTTTCTCTTCGCCCTTTCATTTTGTTTCTTTCGCGACACTTCTAGATTTATTTTCTCTCGTTCTGTAGTTCACCCAATTGTCTCTCTCTCTCTCTCTCTCTCTCTCTCTCTCTCTCTCTCTCTCTCTCTCTCTCTCTCTCTCTCTCTCTCTCTCTCTCTCTCTCTCTCTCTCTCTTTCTCTCTCTCTCCCTCCCTCTCTCATATCCCTTATGTCTCTTACGGTACATTTTATCCATTCCCTTTTTCGTACTCTTGATTTTTCCTCTTCCTAAGTTTAATTTCTGTCGCTCTGTATCTCTCGCTCACCTCTGTATCTCTCGTTACAGAGCCTCTCCCCCCCATCAGTGAACTTCAGAAAGTCATTTTCATCATGGTAATATGTAATGAAATGCTTTTATCTGGAATTGCCAAATTTGTGCTCTGCCCAAAATATGACGTATTTTTTTTCCCCTTTGATTGCAAAAATAAACATCAGTACTAATGGCAGTATTCCACCCACGAAACGTTTGAAACGGAGTGTTTCAGCTTCTATAAACGTTTGTCCTATTTTGTCGAACGTTTACAGAGTCCTATTTCGTCGCCTTCAGTCTTTTTTTTTTTAAATATTCCGCGCGCTGATATTTTTTGTTCGGGAGGAAGATTATAAGACGATTTATCTATGTACTTTGTATTCGATTTAGCCAGGGATTGAATCTGATCTTCTTGTAGCTAGCATATAATGCTTGAGTTTTTTTTTTGTGTGTGTGTACCTTTTCATTGTATTCCGTTGATGATGGAATCATCATCAACGGAAATCACCAATCATCAATAATCATCAATGTTGATGATTGGTGATGATTTCCTACATTGGAGACCGTCGTGCCTCTCCAGGCCGGTTCCTCACGTGGTATGAGGGGCGATGATAATGTGTATGTTTGTTGCTCTTCGCTTCACTTTGGAAAAGTCGTGGTGGTGGAGGTGCAATGAGTAGAACGTTTTAATATGTGATATGTTGCCCTTATTGATCGTTGTGTGTGTGTGTGTGTGTGTGTGTGTGTGTGTGTGTGTGTGTGTGTGTGTGTGTGTGTGTGTGTGTGTGTGTGTGTGTGTGTGTGTGTGTGTGTGTGTTGTGTGTGTGTGTGTGTGTGTGTGTGTGTGTGTGTGTGTGTTGTGTGTGTGTGTGTGTGTGTGTGTGTGTGTGTGTGTGTGTGTGTGGTGTGTTCTAGCCTAGAGAGAGAGAGAGAGAGAGAGAGAGAGAGAGAGAGAGAGAGAGAGAGAGAGAGAGAGAGAGAGAGAGAGAGAGAGAGAGAGAGAGAGAGAGAGAGAGAGAGACAGAGACAGAGAGAGAGAGACACCCACCCACACCAACACACACACACACACACACACACACACACACACACACACACACACACACACACACACACACACACACACACACACACACACACACACACACAAACACACACACACACAAACACTCGGCTTTTACATGTATTGTAGATGGATATTTTCAATTTATTCTCCCCACCACTGTCCGTCAGAGCCGTCCACCTCACAAAAATATATTTCTCTGAACTAGATTCTACTCTTTGTGAGCGTGTGCGTACGTGCGTGCACGTGCGTGCGCGTTCTCACATTGTTGTCCTCAGCTAATTGTTCTTGCGGGGGTGGTTGAGCTCCGGCTCTTTGATCCTGCCTCTCAACTGGTAGCCAACTTGTGTACAGGTTCCTTCGCTTATGAGGTTCTATCATATCTACGTTAGAAACTGTGTATGGAGTCTGCCTCCAATACATAAGAAACATTCATTTTAACGTCTCTGCGACTAATTTTAGTGCTCATTTTCCCCCAGTGTTCCCTTGAGCGTCTATCACCCGTATTGAACAGTCGAGGTCAGATTCAAGCAAGCAAGCTATCTCAAAGGATATAGGAAATTTGGGTATTTTTACTCTCCGGTTTACTAAATAGCCAGTCTTTTTTTCCTGTTAATTCCCCCCCCCCCCGCTATCCTGAGTACTAATTATAGCTTGTGCCCGCAGGATTCTAGCTCTTGGGCCTCGCCTTTCCAGCCGCTGGTGGGTGAGTGAAAGGGCTCCTGACTTATTTTCTCTGTCAAATCTAGCTTGATATTCAGTTTTGTGCATCAGTGGCTTCCAGTGGCACTGACTACGTGTGGAACTGGCTTCGTGGCACTAAATATTCATGCAACACTGGCTTTATGTGTAATAGGGTCTGTGTGTAACTGGCCTTATGAGTATCTAGCTTCATGTGTATCTAGCTTCATGTGTATCTAGTTTCATGTGTATCTAGCTTCATGTGTATCTAGTTTCATGTGTAATCTTACTAAGGTAATCTTAGTGTGGGACTGGCATCCTGGTGAGTGGTGAGGGCTCTGGGAGATAAAAGTGGACGGTTACTTCAATTAAGTATTGACTGACAGTCGAAGAGGGAAGAGTTAGCGAGGGAGAAGATGGGAAATCAAGCATGGGAGAAGGCGATGGGAGAGAGAGAGAGAGAGAGAGAGAGAGAGAGAGAGAGAGAGAGAGAGAGAGAGAGAGAGAGAGAGAGAGAGAGAGAGAGAGAGAGAGAGAGAGAGAGAGAGAGAGAGAGAGAGAGAGTGAGAGAGAGAGAGAGAGAGAAAGAGGGGATGGATTACGGGATGGGGGCTAGGTAGACTAGTCCCTGGCAGCCCCGGGTACCCCTCTTAGTATATAAATCAAATAGACTAATGTAAATAAATTGATAAAAGATGTGTGTGTGGGTTTAGCCTACAGGGTAATTATAAAGAGCCACCTGTCCTCAGGCTAGGCTCATCCAGCAGTCAGTCGTACCTAAAGACGTATTCAACAATATTACTGTATATTGTTTTTTTTTTCTTAAATATAAGGTAATATTCGTACATACTAGAATGTGGTGAATAGTTAAGCTTAACTTAGATTCGGTTAGGTGGTAAAGTCCTGTTGGCCATTATGGGTATTGGCAGTACGTGGGTGAAGCATTTAGAGAGGTGTGCTTCGAGCAGAGGATGTGAACGAAGCACTGTTAGCGTAAAATACATTCGTCATCAGTTGTGAGCTGTGTGTAACGACTGCTGGGAAGAAGAAGATGATGAGAAGGGAGAGGTTTCTTCAGGCATAAGCATGATGTGGTAACTGAGGTGTCGCCGACACCCCAAGAGACGTATATACACACACACACACCTCCCGGGTTAATGTATTTGTGTTAACTAAAGATCATCCCCCGCCCGCGCCACTATCCTGCCCCCTGGGGGGGCGCCTCACACAAATATCATTTTCTTCTGCTCGCTTCGCTACCAAACACTTCACCTTAACAGCATTTAAAGCGGCGGGAATCCTGGCTCACCCTCATCTACCAGCGCCTCGGCTAAAGCACTCACTGCAGTTTGAGTGTTGCTGGCTCTAGCAGCTATAGTCCCGACATAAAAGGTTATTTCAGTGAGCTACACTGAACCCGGCTCCAACAACACCGCAAAACAGTAAGAATGTGTTAGTGTACATTTTAAGAGGTTGAGCTCCCTGCTTGAAGAGTCCCCGGCGAGCCCAACAGCGCCGGTGGGAGGGCCGCCTTCCTCCTCAAACACCACACAAATGTAACTCCTGCAGGCTGAATAATCCAGCAAAGTGGTCGCGCCATTTGACTACATGGGTTCGATCCCCGGCGGCGTCGTCGACCTGTTGAGCAACGGTACACACTCTCACAACCTTGATCTCTCACTCTCTCACTGTCAAAGGGCTTCGCTTGAGGGGTAAAAGCCGGATACAATCTCCCTGCGAGTTTGCTGGCCAGAAAAGTGACATTGCCTTAGACACTCTCAGACCATGTTTTGTTTTGTTTTGATCTGGTCAATACTTGGACAGACCGAGAGGATAAATATTCTCAAACCAGATTTGCTTGAGAAAATGAAGGACTGAAACACAGGGTAAAAGAACAAGACGCTTGAGCATGAAGGAATGACTGTGATTCTTAGACACTTGCTCGTCGTGTAGCATGTAACACGCTGCCAGGATCAGTAATATCACGTAATGGGGTTGTACGAAATAGGTTTCTGGTCACTAGACGCTACTGGTGTAGATTAAAGGAAATTTTCTTCGGATGTTAGAGAACATGAAGACATTCTCATGTACAACTTTATTTACCTGTGATGCTGCTCGACCAGGTGTACCTGTGATGCTGCTCGACCAGGTGTACCTGTGATGCTGCTTCATAGAAGTTATAAGTCTCTAAACCTGTGTTATGTACGGTTGATGTGGCAGAGAGAGAGAGAGAGAGAGAGAGAGAGAGAGAGAGAGAGAGAGAGAGAGAGGGTGGGTGTTCACGTTGGAAGACATAAATAATTTTGTTATTTTGTAGTTTGATCTGCGAGGGAGAGATGTTGGTGTAGCTTTGTGAGAGACGGAGTGAAATGTGTGTGTTGAGGAATCTACTAGAGTATCAAGGCTACACTGAAAAGCTGTTCCACCCAGGGTACTGTACTTGAAACCCAGCCCCACGTATCCAGTGCTCCTTCCAAGATGCGCCCGAAGATGCAGTCCGGGGGAAGCTCGGCAGCGCCATCTGTCAGCTTTTACTCTCATTAACACAGGACGACGCAAACGAGCGCAGAAAGTCCGCCTAAGTGTAACAAATCTCGTCTTAAATCACCTTAAAGGCAAGATGGACGCCTTCAACCGGAGTTGGCGTAAAAAAGTAGTCGATCTCAGATAGTCTGGTATAGCGAACTGTTGTGGAAAGTCGTGGATGGGGTGGGGGGGGGGGGGTGTGAAGGGGTGAGTGAGGGGGGAGGGGGGGGGAGAGTTATTGCAAAGATGAGCGGGATGTGGCAAAGAGGCAAGGGTCGTTGGGGAAAGGGGAAGGGGGTTCGACAAGGGGGTTCAAGGTCTCGTTCGTTCGATCCGAGAAAGGCTCTTCGTTCGTTCGAACCGCCAACACTGCGTTAAGGATAACAACGTTATCCCAGCGTCAAGAGGGTGGCCCGACCCGGGGGACAGTCTCTTCGTTGGTGAGAGTTCGTTGTTGGAGAAGTTTTTTTTTTTTTATTATTATTATTTTCTACCACAGACGTGGCCACACATTAACAATGCTAACCAGCATATATACATTTTCTTCTGTCCTCCATGGACAGGGTTAGAGAAGTGTTAAACATATAGTTCAAGGGTTTATTGAACACTCAACCACAGAAGGTGATTCGGTGCTTTTAAAATGCTAAGCTAACCTACATACGTAAATACATAGATACACAGATTTACGTATGCCCTACATAAAGTGTTAGATGTGTCTTTTACATAGTGTCATTAATGTACATTCACAAAGGTGAAATGTAATTCTGATCAGCTTCCATATATACTTTATACCCATACATATACATACACACACACACATATACATACATATATACACACACACACATGCATTCACATACATTTGTCTCATTTACTCTGACAGGGTGAGGTAGCTGATAAAGAAACTAGTGTGCAATTAAGCACTTAATCACTGAAGGTGATTAAGTAGTAAATGAGTAATATGAGTAAGTATATAAGTAAATGAGTAAATGAGGTAGCTGATATATGTTATAGCGAAAGGGAACAGTGAGGGAGAAGGGGTAAGATAGACAGAGGAGAAGGAACTATGAGGAGAAAGCGCCATTTAGCCAATACGGCTATATATAGCGCTGGGAAGAGGGTCAGGACAAGGATTTAGGATGGGACGGAGGGGGGAAGGGAATGTTGCCCAACCACTTTGGGACGGTCGGGGATTGAACGCCGACCTGCATGAAGCTGTACCGTCCAGCCCAAGTTGTTCTGGTGGGCGGTAGAAGTGAAAATAGGAAGAGGAAAGAGACAGAATAAAAGAGCAAAAGAAACCAGACAAAAAGAGAGTAGATGGGAAGTTAAGATATGGAAAGAGAGCAAAAGGAAGATAAAAGAGAAGAAAAAAATAGCAGACGGAAAGAAACGAAGCGACAGTGGAAAAAAAATAAAAGAACGGAGATGGAAATAGAAGAGAAAGCAAGGTAATAACCCGGAGAAAACACATGGAAAGGACATGACAACAAGAATCTGGAATAGGAGGAAGGGAAGATACGGAATGATATCCACCCACTTGGATCATCGGGAATCGAACATCGACCTGCCAGAAGCGACACCATCGCTGTACCGACCAAACCTCCCATTTCTACCAAATCGTTGGGAGAAAGAAATAGAAAAGAAACGGAAAATCGAATTAGGGAAGAAAGAGGGAGAACAGATGGAAGGAACAAAAGAAAATGAACGAGAAGGAGAGATAGCACATAGTCACTTTAACAAACGAGAGAGAGGAAGAATAAAGTGAGGAACACAACACAAAAAAATGGAATAGAGAGAATAGACGGAGTAATAGAAAGCATGAGGCGAGAAGAGAAGAGAGAGGTGGGAGGGAGAGTAGTGAGGAGGGAGAGGAGTGAGGAGGGAGAGGTAGGAGGAGAGAGAGGTAGGAGGAGGGAGAGGTAGGAGGAGGGAGAGGTAGGAGGAGGGAGAGGTAGGAGGAGGGAGAGGTAGGAGGAGGGAGAGGTAGGAGGAGGGAGAGGAGTGAGGAGGGAGAGGTAGGAGGAGAGAGAGGTAGGAGGAGGGAGAGGTAGGAGGAGGGAGAGGTAGGAGGAGGGAGAGGTAGGAGAGAAGGAGGCTGCACCTCCGCTGCCCAAGTAATGAGCAGCGACTCATGTCAATTTTCCTTAACCTATAAACTAACAACAGGCGCTGGGCCATTAGTGGCCTGCGCTGTGTACACTGCGCATGAGAGGAGGTGGAGGAGAGATGAGAGATGAGAGAAGAGGTGACAGATGAGAGAGGTGAGAGATGAAGGGGCGATGAAATCATCGTGAAACTTCCCTTCATCTCACCCCTTCCCTCACACCCCTTCCCCCACACCCCCTTCCTATACTCTAGGCTTCGGGAAACGTTGTTGTGGTGGTTTTAGATTTAGCTACTCAGAACGAAATGTCCAGGTAGCACGGGCTATGGCGAGCCCGTATTTCCTTTCCTTCGGGAAAAGTAATACGTTTGTTTAAAAGTGTCACCAGGTGAGACATCCTCTTAATCGTCATGAATAATTCATCGAGTTGGGGAATTATGGGACCAAGGAAGGGGTAGGGATGAAGGGAGGATGGGGAGAGGGGGAGTGGTGGATGACGAGGGGATAGGGAAGAAAGAGTAAAGGGATGGATAAGGATTCAGGGATGAGAGAATCCGAAAACCAAATTTCATAATGGGTTTGTAATTTATGGCAAAAAAAAAAAAAATGCATTCGGGTTTTGCGTCAAACTATTTTGGGACACCTGTAATAATCCACCAATTTATAGCACAATTATTTTTGTCGAGTTTATTAATTATTATCTCCTAAGCTTCGTGGAGGCGTAGTTATGGCATTACCCACCTGTTCGTCTGTCTGTGTGGAAAAAAAAACAGGCCGTGGGAATAAACTACAGGCCGTGGGAATAAACTGTAGGCCGTGGGAATAAACTGCAGGCCGTGGGAATAAACTGCAGGCCGTGGGAATAAACTGTAGGCCGTGGGAATAAACTGCAGGCCGTGGGAATAAACTGCAGGCCGTGGGAATCAACTCAAGACCGTGGGAAGTAGCACTAGGCCTAAGGAATCAGTATATTTTCGGACGATTCTCATTATATATATTACTGAACTTTTAATGTTTCCATTTTTTATATCGTTCATTATTCTCGTGTTGACGAAATATTTGATGATGATGAAATGGTTAATAATATTATTGTTAGTGTCATTCTTGGCCTTCGATCTCGGTACTGCTCGAAACAGCAGTCTGCAACGCCCGTTCATCGATGCCCTGAGCGCTGAAGAACACGCATAGAATGAAGGAACGTATGTAAATCACTGTAAACATATGTAGAAAAGACTGTAAATCCTCCCAACACTGCCGCGAAAGCTAAAGAACACCTTGAGTGCTCAAGGGGGCGTGTATACCCTCGGGCTCTGCTCGTCCAAGTTGCTGTCGAACCCAAAGAACCATTTACTAACCCCTGGGCGGGGTTAGTAAATGGTTTATTAGCCCTGCTAATAAAAGCCCTGCTAATAAAAGCCCTGCTAATAAAAGCCCTGCTAATAAAAGCCCTACTAATAAAAGCTCTGCTAATAAAAGCCCTGCTAATAAAAGCCCTGCTAATAAAAGCCCTGCTAATAAAAGCCCTGCTAATAAAAGCCCTGCTAATAAAAGCCCTGCTAATAAAAACCCTGCTAATTTTGACAACACCGCTGTGCGAAAGACAAACAAAAATATATGATTTTTGTTTAGAAGAAGAAGAAGAAAACAATAATTGTTTTCCCCTTCTAAGATTGCTAAAATGTCTCCCCCGATCACAGAAAAAATAATAAATTAATCGTAGGTGACATTTTTTGGCCGGAGAGATCTCGTCTATCGAGCCGTATGGGTGGGAGTTGTCATAAAAATATTATTACCTAATTATTTCAATGTCTAGACTGATTTTTATATATTTTTTTTGGCAGTAATATTATTAAATAGTGGATAGTGTGATATATTGATATTATAACGTGTAAACCATTGCTATACTCAAAGGTATGGTGAATATATTAGTGATTGAATTCTTATGTTCATAAAACAGTATATATCTGCATATTTTATTCACCATAGCTGTACCACTAAGCTGGTATGGTGAGTCGAGACTACAACAGCAGACCTCCACAGCAGACAGCAGACTCTTGCCTATGTTAATATGTTGAAGGTCAACGATCAAATCCCCATGTGGTTAATACGGATATCATAGACCAGGTCACGTGGAGTCACAGATTAGGACATGTTTCGTACAGTGTCGTACATGTTTCAGGTCACCGAGATTATACAGTGTACAGGGCATAACAGGTCTGCGACTGGAAGTAACAGGAGGTCAGAAACAAGCCCCACAAGAGGTCAGAAACCAGGCCATAAGAGGTCACGCATGCAGGTCACAAGGCAAAAAATAGAAAACGTGGTGACGCAGAAATCATTTGGGCCGTAAAACTGGCAACGGGACATGAGGCCGAGATAATGAAAGGTGAATAATTGAGAACAATGGCGAGATTGGGACGGAGGGAGGAGAGAGAGAGAGAGAGAGAGAGAGAGAGAGAGAGAGAGAGAGAGAGAGAGAGAGAGAGAGAGAGAGAGAGAGAGAGAGAGAGAGAGAGAGAGAGAGAGAGAGAGAGAGAGAGAGAGAGAGACAGAGAGAGAGAGAGAGAGAAATGGTTTAAGAGAGAAATATATTTACTAAAGATGATAGAAACAAAATAGGTCGGGAGTCAGTCCTTTCGACAACCGACGGATAGAAAGGCGGGGCCCTAGAGTTAAAGCTCAATCCTGCAGGCACAAGTAGCAGGCAGGAACAATGTTTGTTTCTCCCTGTTATAACCTGCCATTAGTACTAGGAGCAGTATCAGGAGCAGTACCAGTAGTAGTACAAGGAACAGCACCAGCAAAATCATCAGCTGTAACAGCAACAGCAGCAGAGACCGCAGACCCCCACAGCAGAGACCGCAGACCCCACAGCAGCATCACCAACAACCACACAGCAACAACGATACCTGCAGCCTCAGTAGCCGCTGTATCTCACCTATGAGAATCATTCTTCAGACAAACAAAAGTCCTTTTTTTCCCTATGTTGTACAATAACAACAACTGTATACAGTACCTTACAATACAGTACCATACAGTCCTCCACCATCCCAGATACCAGGACAACAGAGAGGACCAAACCGCGTATCACACCCAACTAAAACCCCCCAAAAAACGCACAAATCGTCGAAACGAACAGAGAGGATTACAATCACCATGTCCCGAAAAGCATATATAAAAAGCAATGAGAACACGACAATTTTATAATGCATTGGGGTTTATCAGAGGATTATCGGGGGTGGGCTTTGTCCGGCACCCTCCTCGTCGCTTCCACTCCATTGAACGCCTCCTCAATGATTTTCCTATAACCGTCCACAACCAAATGATAATTTAACTCTCCCGCTCTGATACGATCGCAGCTGACGCGGTTACCTCACGTATCAACTCCCTGTTGGATAATTCGTCGAGTCTCTACAGTAATTACTGTATATATATATATAGCTTGTCTCACTATAAATTGCTGTGATTTCATCTTATATATATATATATATATATATATATATATATATATATATATATATATATATATATATATAACAGGCCAATTACACTGGATTAATCTTTGTGTTTAGATAGGAGATGCCTCGTATGGGCCAATAAGCCTTCTGCAGCCCCTATGTTTATCCCTTATGTATCACCCCATGTTTTTCACCTTCAATATATATATATATATATATATATATATATATATATATATATATATATATATATATATATATATATATATATATATATATATATATATATATATATATATATATATATATATATACATATGAGTGTACGCTTGTTAATAAAGATTATATTGGAGCTGCAATTTGCTGTACATTGCTCATGCTGCAGTATGGTATATATTTCTGTATTTGCAGTCTGGTATGTCTTGCTTCCTGTTGCAGTCCGATATATCTCGGCTAGCACTGTTAGGTATACACACAAAATTATAGACGTGTTAATATGTGGCTACCTTGTGGATCGGTTCCAAGGATTAATGCTTTCGCGGCCCGGTATCTGACTAACCCTTCTGGGACGGTGGTCTGGTCTACCAGGCTGTTATAGATGCCCCTGCACACAGTTTGATATAGGAAGCACAATCCGGTTTAGCAGGTATCTTTCGGCGGAGTTTATCAAGTTCTCTTCCAAACACTATGAGAGATCGGCTAGTTATGCCCATGCTAAATCGAGGTAGTACTGAAAGTCCTGGGTCACTTAATGCTGACAGATTTACACCTTTTGCACCTCTTATTTTTCAACGTCCTGCCATATGCCTCCTTGTTTCGTCAGGACTCATTTCCTTGTACAAAACTGGAACCAGTCCTTATAATATTTGTTAAGCTTAATTTATTCTGCGTCTCTTGTCTGTGCTCTAAAGAATGCAGTTTGAGACATATTCTATGTCAGCACATTCTCTAGGTCAGGAACGTCTCCGGTTTTGAATAGGGTTGTTAGTACGAGATAGTATTCCACCCTAGATGGCACTAATGTCTTAGACGTACTTTCATTGGTTAGGCATCTCTTGTTTGAAAGGATCTTGCTATCTAACCTGTCCTTTTGATTCCAAGTCCGACAGTTACTTTATTGCGTTCATTAAAAGTAAGGTCCTACGACATGATTACTTACAAATTTGTCCATAGTGTGATTTGATTGCGTTCTACATTCGGCTTCCATTTGGTATTTTTATTTTTACCATAGCTCAGGAACCGAAACATCTCTTCATTGAATATCACGTTATTTTCTGTGAGACATCGAAAGCAGATTGCAACAGGGAGCGGTCTCCTGCTAGGAAACCGTGAACCACCTGCAGGAACCTGTACCGTATAACAGCTAGGTGACTGAACCACCTCGTTTGGCAGTCTGTAGTTTGCTATTCCATATTTTATCGGTAACTGGCGATTTTGATCTTTCTCTTCTACGGCTCTGGTGCGCTCTGCCAGAAATGACATTATTTGACGGGACTTGCAAGTACGCAACCACCTTGCTTTTGTCGTGATTGATAATAATCAATTACGTTTATCTAGAGGTTAAAAATCCTGATTCAAATGTTAGTCATTATCTTAAATATCTGTTTATTTCTCTCTCTCTCTCTCTCTCTCTCTCTCTCTCTCTCTCTCTCTCTCTCTCTCTCTCTCTCTCTCTCTCTCTCTCTCTCTCTCTCTCTCTCTCTCTCTCTCTCTCTCTCTCTCTCTCTGACTCTCTCTCTCTCTCTCTCTTTCTCTGTCTCCCCACGACTCCGGAGTTTGATAAAGTTTATTATATAAACTGTATCAATATAATATATCAAATAAGTAAATCATAATGTATAAAATTATAAAAATGTATAAAAGTAAACATGAAATAATATATATATATATATATATATATATATATATATATATATATATATATATATATATATATATATATATATATATATATATATTACCTGTTTATATGATAGAATAGGTTCAATATGCAGTAAAACTGCGAAAACAGTTTATAGTGGAGATGCAAAACAGATAGTGATTCAAGCCTTCAAAGGTAATCTGACTATGACCAAAAAAATATATATATATTGGGTAAAAGACTGTCCACGCGGGCACAAATCCTCGCTTGCTCGACGTCAACAGAGGTATCCAGCCATTGGTCAACTGATGAACCAATGAGGGAAGAGAGTGTAAAACGCCTGAGTTGTTATATCAATGTGTTGCATTACAAATCGGGAGGGTTAACGATAATTAGCTCGTTTATTCGCTAATTAACGAACTGCTCAACGTCCTTGAATATTAATGCCCCCTCTAGTGTTACTATTAAGTTCTTTTTTTCAACTTGGTTCACGAATATGGTCACTCGAGGGAGCTGTATCAGCCAATCTTACTCCTCCAGCAGCGTCCTGGACATGTTTCTATTGGTCACCGCAGAATGATGTAATCAAAGCAGATAGTTTGAGCGAGAACTGTTTAACCCATTCACCAAAATATTATAGTTATAGGTTAATATACAGAATTGGTTTCCTTGAGTCGAGTCAGTGTATCAACACATATATATATACGTGCTTCAACTCTATGTCACAATAGAGCTGGCCGGCCCTGCTGCTCTAAAAAAAACTAGAGTCAGTCATCTCCAGCTGCTTGACCTCCTTTGCAAGCGACGGAGAAGAAGAGGGCGTCTTAATTCGCCTTCGACCTCATACAGCACCGTTGCAACCCATCTCCAGGGGTTCAACAGCACCGTTGCAACCCATCTCCAGGGGTTCAACAGCACCGTTACAACCCATCTCCAGGGGTTCAACAGCACCGTTACAACCCATTTCCAGGGGTGCAACATTTCCGTTGCAACCCATCTTCAAGGGTTCAACAGCTCCGTTGCAACCTATCTCCAGGTGATGAGAAACTACTCCGTTTGCAATCCATCTTCAGCTGATCAAAAACCAACCAACATTTCACAAACCACGTGCAACAGGTGAGAAATTGGCGGGAAGGTAGGAGATGGGAGTGGGTGGGAGTGGGTGGGAGGGGGGGGGAGTAGCATCCACCACTCCCTTCACCCCAAGAACGGCAGGCTCCTTAGTATTCAATTTCCATCCCATAGCAACTATACTGATCATCGCACGCTATTGCGTGTTATAATGCAATCTGTGCCCCCAATTGCGTCCACTCCCCCCTCTCTAAACATTTACTCAACTCTGTTGCTCCCCACCCCCCTACAACCACCCCTCCAAACCTGCATTCCCCGCCACCCCCTGCAACTAATTCCCTTCACCACCTCAACTGGTCATTTCCCTTTGAAGTAAGGACACCAAAATTACCCTCGTCCTTTTCATTTCCCTTTCCGCTTGTGTTGTATCTTTAATTAATTCTTACGGAGCTCTCTGCAGTGCGTTATCTAACAGTAAAACCCTTTCTCGGTCTGGTGTTGCAACATTGAACATGAAATTAGAGGGAGTAGTATCGCGTGTTATTGTTCCAAGAGTCGCTGATTATTTTGTCCGGCGCAGAACTGAATTATTTGCACCTCTGATGCTGTTTACCTTCTGGGTCATATTGTCTGATGATCAGAGAGAGAGGGTGAGAGAGAGAGAGAGAGAGAGAGAGAGAGAGAGAGAGAGAGAGAGAGAGAGAGAGAGAGAGAGAGAGAGAGAGAGAGAGAGAGAGAGAGAGAGAGAGAGACAGAAACACAGAGAAAATAACTAATTATAAAGTTTTACTGGATAAAAATGTTATCTCCTTATGGCATGAAAGC
This sequence comes from Procambarus clarkii, assembly GCF_040958095.1. Classification (NCBI taxonomy): domain Eukaryota; kingdom Metazoa; phylum Arthropoda; class Malacostraca; order Decapoda; family Cambaridae; genus Procambarus; species Procambarus clarkii. The sequence goes on along the minus strand of NC_091200.1, from coordinate 16,192,680 downwards.
AGATCTCAACCACAACAACATGTGGTCATATTAAGCTGGTAATTGCAGCAGACTACAGCAGACAATTACAGTGCTTTGATGTATATTTGGTGCTAGGGAACTGCATGCTTTAAGCTCTGCGAAACGCAGTTTAGATACATTAGGAGAGTCTTTGCATCACCGAGTCTGTGTTTCCTCTCGAGATCCAAAACAACGTAATCGATGAGGTAGTATGTTGTGTCATGCTGTACCTCAACATATGTTGCGGGTGCGTGTTCATCAGGCAGAAGGAAAAGGGCTGTTTTTCTGCGGGGTTTCCATTCTGCTTTGTCCAGTTCTCGGTTGCTATTGCATGCAATTTGCCAAGTCAAATATAGAGCTGTTCAGAACAAAGCTTCAGAAGCTTTGCAGGAGCTCTGAAGCGGTTAGCTTCAGAAGAAAATTTCTTCCTAGGCCATATTTCAGACCAAAGATGATCCTAAGGGACCTTCACACTAAAGGCTGTTTCTAGGTCAGCCTCAGACCGAAGGTGGTTTCTAGGTTACCATCAAGATGAGTGAGGTTGATCGTAGATAGTGAGAATAATTCGAGCTTTACCTATTTCACATGGCTTAAAGCGGCGTTAGATAACGGGTACAAACGTTGTTGTCAGATGGCAGCCCCTTAAAAGGTCCGTCTGGCACATTAGTGGATCATTCCAACCACTTGGGATGGACAGTAGAGCGACGGCCTCGCTTCCTGCAGGTCGGCGTTCAATCCCCGACCGTCCAAGTGGCTGGGCACCATTCCTTCCCCCCGTCCCCCTAGTTCCCGACCCTTCTCACTCCGTAATAGTCAGGCTGAAAAGTCTAACGACAATGACCTGAATTATAGGTTTATATAACAAAATTACTGAATCTAATCTTGGTAAAAGGGAAAATTAGTCGCGTGCCCAGTACACAATACCGCGGGGGTACAAAAATATTTCTACCCTATCACCTCACCCAAAAACGAATATAAACACGATCTGAGTATGTAAAATTGTCTTTGAAAATGTAAGAAGTGTTCTTGCGAAAGGCTTCTAGACGTCAGACCATAAATAAAGTGTGAAATGAACTTTGGAGAGTTAATTTTTCACCTACCCCCGACAGTGAAGAAAAACATAAGAAATAATCTTACCCTTTCGGTCATTTTCAACAACACACACACACACACACACACACACACACACACACATATATATATATATATATATATATATATATATATATATATATATATATATATATATATATATATATATATATATATATATATATATATATATATATATATATATATATATATATATATATGAGTCCTTTTTGTATGGACTCAAAAATGGCCACCAGCTAAAAGCTTCCTCGTGTCACCGGTCTGACCAAATTTTTGGTTGAAATGTTGTATTGTTTTAGCTGTGTTGCGTCATGCATCTATCAGCGAGCCTATGAGGCCCCTGTGTTGCGTCATGCATCTATCAGTGAGCCTATGAGGCCCCTGTGTTGCGTCATGCATCTATCAGCGAGCCTTTGAGGCCCCCTGTGTTGCGTCATGCATCTATCAGTGAGCCTATGAGGCCCCTGTGTTGCGTCATGCATCTATCAGCGAGCCTATGAGGCCCCTGTGTTGCGTCATGCATCTATCAGTGAGCCTATGAGGCCCCTGTGTTGCGTCATACATCTATCAGCGAGCCTATGAGGCCCCTGTGTTGCGTCATACATCTATCAGTGAGCCTATGAGGCTCCTGTGTTGCGTCATGCATCTATCAGTGAGCCTATGAGGCCCCTGTGTTGCGTCATACATCTATCAGCGAGCCTATGAGGCCCCTTTGTTGCGTCATGCATCTATCAGTGAGCCTATGAGGCCCCTGTGTTGCGTCATGCATCTATCAGTGAGCCTATGAGGCTCCTGTGTTGCGTCATGCATCTATCAGCGAGCCTATGAGGCTCCATGTTGCATCATATGCATCTATCAGCACTAGATATCTAGTAAAATATTTCACTCGAAAACATTTGACGGATATAGGAAAGTTAACAAATATAGAAACTGCATCATAGAATATCTGAACCAATAAGGCAATCTAGCTTTCTCAAGCCGGGTGACCGTACTCATAGGCTGACTTTGCTGGTATACTTAATATTACTGTTGGAGAAATTATTTACCGAAATCATAAATATTACATATAGCTCTGTGAATATAGCGAGTTGAAACCTTGTGGGCTCCTTATGTATCCATGGAGACAAGGCTTAGAACGTCAATCTTTGTACTATGGTGCATATAGTTACAAAAACTACTATCTAAACAGGAGGAGAGGTTGTGGTACAGTATACCTCTACCTCAGCCACAGTGGTGGTGTATGTGGTTATACTTCTGCCTCAGCCACAGTGGTGGTGTATGTGGTTATACTTCTGCCTCAGCCACAGTGGTAGTGTATGTGATTATACTTCTGCCTCAGCCACAGTGTTAGTGTATGTGGTTATACTTCTGCCTCAGCCACAGTGGTAGTGTATGTGGTTATACTTCTGCCTCAGCCACAGTGGTGGTGTATGTGGTTATACTTCTGCCTCAGCCACAGTGGTAGTGTATGTGGTTATACTTCTGCCTCAGCCACAGTGGTAGTGTATGTGGTTATACTTCTGCCTCAGCCACAGTGGTAGTGTATGTGGTTATACTTCTGCCTCAGCCACAGTGGTGGTGTATGTGGTTATACTTCTGCCTCAGCCACAGTGGTGGTGTATGTGGTTATACTTCTGCCTCAGCCACAGTGGTAGTGTATGTGGTTATACTTCTGCCTGAGCCACAGTGGTGGTGTACATGGTTATACTTCTGCCTCAGCCACAGTGGTAGTGTATGTGGTTATACTTCTGCCTCAGCCACAGTGGTAGTGTATGTGGTTATACCTCTGCCTCAGCCACAGTGGTAGTGTATATGGTTATACTTCTGCCTCAGCCACAGTGGTGGTGTATGTGGTTATACTTCTGCCTCAGCCACAGTGGTAGTGTATGTGGTTATACTTCTGCCTCAGCCACAGTGGTAGTGTATGTGGTTATACTTCTGCCTCAGCCACAGTGGTAGTGTATGTGGTTATACTTCTGCCTCAGCCACAGTGGTAGTGTATGTGGTTATACTTCTGCCTCAGCCACAGTGGTAGTGTATATGGTTATACTTCTGCCTCAGCCACAGTGGTGGTGTATATGGTTATACTTCTGCCTCAGCCACAGTGGTGGTGTATATGGTTATACTTCTGCCTCAGCCACAGTGGTGGTGTATATGGTTATACTTCTGCCTCAGCCACAGTGGTGGTGTATGCTGGAGCAGTATACCCCTTGTCTCACCTTGGTTGCTGGACTTGAATAAAATACTTTTACGCTGGTAATGTTTTTTTTACGATAAGTCAATCCTGAGTCTATTAACCTGTCAGACGCAGTGTGTGTGTGTGTGTGTGTGTGTGTGTGTGTGTGTGTGTGTGTGTGTGTGTGTGTGTGTGTGTGTGTGTGTGTGTGTGTGTGTGTGTGTGTATGTGTGTGTGTATGTGTGTGTGTGTGTTCACCTATTTGTACTCACCTATTTGTGCTTGTGGGGGTTGAGCTTTGGCTCTTTGGTCCCGCCTCTCAACTGTCAATCAACTGGTGTACAGATTCCTGAGCCTACTGGGCTCTATCATATCTACATTTGTGTGTGTGTGTGTGTGTGTGTGTGTGTGTGTGTGTGTGTGTGTGTGAGTAATTGTGTTTGTATGAATGTCAGTCATAGTCTCCACTATTACCCATCATGCTCTCCACGAACATGATGGTTGGACACTATTCTTTCCCACCGTCCCATCCCAAATCCTTATCCTGACACCTACCAAGTGCTATATAGTCGTAATGGCTTGGCACTTTCTCCTAATCATTCCATTCCATTCCTGCACACATATACATCACAGTGTTCACGAAAATCATTCGCTGTGACGCATATGGACAGACGAGCCAGAACAGGAAGTCTCCTTATTTGTTAGTAGATGGTGTACCCGGCGGTGTCCGGGGCGCCTCGGTTCACAGGTCACGCCCCCCCCCACACACACACACCTTCCCCGTCTCCACACTCCACCCTTTCCCACCTCCCCCCCCCCTCACTGTAACTAAATGGTTGCCCTTAGAATGATTCTGTCATATATTATACAAGTTATAAAGTCTACGGACTCAGAGCTGAACATTTCACTATCAATTGAGGCTGTGTCCTTTCCTTCAGGAGAGGGAAGGGGGGTGGTCACTGGGCCGACCCCCGACACATCTACCTCACAGACACTCCCTCACAATAGATCCAGGAATGAGGCGATGTATGAGGAGTGAGGGATGACAGGTCGCTCCTGTGACACTATAATTATCTCACACATTAGTCAACCAAATTATACGCGATCAACCGAATTACAGATCTTTTCCAACGCTGAGAAACAGTCAAGAGTTACGTTTGTGTCTCACTGTCTATCCACATGTCCGTATGTTCTTTGTGTCCCTCTGCCTATCAGTCTGTCTGTCTGTGTCCCTCTATCTATCAGTCTGTCTGTGTCCCTCTATCTATCGGTCATTATTATCATTATTGGTCTTTTTAAGCCTTTTTATATGTACCTCATATCACTGTATAACTGTCCATCTGTATTTGTATACCTGTCAGTCTCTATACACTCTATACACTTATTTGTCGGTCTGTCCAAGGCCTGTCGATGTTTCCAGCTAAGTCTTCATGCACCTGTATATCAAAACCACTTCTATAATAAGAATTATCAACTAGAAGATAAGAAATACGTCTACTGCAGTGCATCAAGACTTTGTTATTAACCGGATTTGTTTGCTGTAGTGCGTGTATAAAATATCTAACAGTTAGAGAGTTTATAACACAGTGTATAACGGTGTTTAACACGGGTTGGCCTCTGCGTGTAGCGAGAGAGAGAGAGAACAAGGGTGTACACACACACACCCCAACAAGGGAGCAGCGGCAGTTAAAACACACGACCCTAACCAGTAACCCTGCTGGGGGAATTAACTCAATATATGACCGATGTTAAACTATTAAAGACTCGTGGGTTTTTCTCTCTCTCGCTATGAGGCTCAGAGCTCATGTGCATGTCAACTTACTCTCCATATGAGCCTGATTAACTATCATCTTCATGATAATACTCAATAGATTACCCATATGCTTTTTGAGATGTAAATGACTAATGCCAATTGAATTAATACCATCAACGGGTTTCATTTAATTATACCAGCTATGACGATGAAGTATAGTGCGCAATAGGCTCGGTGAACTGATAGGTCAAAGAGTACAGGAACTATACAGGTCACAATAAGACTCAGGACAAACTTCCCACTGACACAAGCAGCTATAAGCTCACGAATGTCAACACAAGAGCGCTAGGGACAAGCTACACAGAAAACAAAACACTAGAAAAATCTATGGGAATGAGACGAGTAAATATTTAATAATAAGAAGAGAAGCAGCTAAGTAATATGAAAATAATATAGCATCGAGGCCAAGAAACATCCTAGGATTTTACGCAGCCACATAAGAGGATAACGAGAGTGAAGGAACAGGTATACGGACTAAGAGAGAGCGAGTATGCTACGTAGAAACATGTGAAACACTAAATGAGAGAGTCCAGGAAGCATTTATAAATGAGAACGATCTCCAAGGGGATATCCTAGGGGATCTGCCAAGGGATCTGCCAAGGGATCTGCCAGGGGAACACGAACAAGGGGAGACTGAACAAAACAGAAGTGGTGACAAAAAAAGGGATAACTGTAGGAACTTGACAAGCTAAAAGTTATGGAATTAGAGGAAGTGAATCCTGAAACTGGCAGACGAGGCACTGGGCCATCCTTTTACAATTATTTTCAACTCAACCACACAAACGAATTAATTAGCAGATGTGGAAGAAAAAATCAATGTGCTCCCCATATTCAAGAAAGAAAGGCAGACGCCACTGAACTTCACTAACTGGCTTCACTAACAAGCATTCTATGTAATGTTGTAGAGTCTTGTTGTGAGATGACTTTAACAAAAAAATGTGATTTAGTCTCTAACCACGAATTAGAAACGTGAACACAACCACGTCTAAATATTTATTATATTTCCACGACAAAATAAAAATACGAAACAGGAGAGAAAGAGAAGTTTGGGCTTAAAGGGCATTCCTCAATTCCCAAAAATAAAAAGCGCTTCATTCTGTCCATTATAAAATGCACCTTTACAATTTTTAAAGCAAACTGCTGTAACTGGAAAAGTGCTAGAGAGGGTAAAGGGATTCATTGCGTGAAGGCAACAGAGGGCAGCGGTGAGAGAAGTCAGAACGGTGAGATGCCATACGTCGAGGGGTCACCTGCCCCCTACCAGCATCCATTGTGTTCGTGAAACTAATACTTTCTAATCATTTGTAAACATAGTTGATGCTCGATCTGTGAGAAACAAAATTCGTCTTACGTCTGGCAAGGAAGATACGAACAGAGGCAAATCGACAAGCGTCTCAAATAATATAAAGTAATTTATTTAGCTCATATTTGACCTCTGGTTTCCACTGATGAACCGAGGGTCGTAACAGGTGTATATGACGTGATAAGGGAAGCAGCATCATTCGTATTCCTGTTTGAGGACGATGCAAAGCAGACGAAAAGAGTAAAAAGGTAAGAAGAGAGACGAAAGAGAGACCTGGACACACTGCCGCATGGGTGAGGAACTGGAGAAAAAATAAAACAAAGAGGAGAGAAGCAAGGAAAAGAATTCCTCAGATGCATCAGATGTCATAAAAATGACAGTTATCAGGAAAAAAAAAATATCTCAAGATTTTACGTTACTCCAGCCGTAGCATCTGAGGAACGGCTTAACAAGCTATCATATTACAGATCACCGGGTAACTCGATTGTTTCAAGTGTAGGTTAGACATGTATATGAATGAGTTTGCGTGGATGTGAATAGGACTTGCGTCATATGGCTAAAAAAAACCATATAGTTTCCACAATTCTTATATTCTAAAAAACAAAAACAAATGACACACGCGAAATTTACAAATGTTTGAATAGCTTTGCGGCACGCAGATAGAAAGATCAGCACTTTAATATGCAGCCTGTGCTTGGACCCTCCCCCCTGAAAAAGGCCAGGTCTGAAACTAGAGAAAGATCAGCAAGTTGTTGCTGTCTAAGATTCGCTACCTGGAACAAAGAGTTCCAAGCAGCATGGGCTATGGTGAGCCCGTAGTTAAGATCAGCAGTATACAACGGAACTGAGGTTAACAACTTTTTCCAGAACTGAGGTTACTCAGTTACGTCGAGACATTGACAGATTATACCCTCACGACGATGAAGGAGAGACAGGAGAGGGAAGGAGAGACAGGAGAGGGAAGGAGAGACAGGAGAGGGAAGGAGAGACAGGAGAGGGAAGGAGAGACAGGAGAGGGAAGGAGAGACAGGAGAGGGAAGGAGAGACAGGAGAGGGAAGGAGAGACAGGAGAGGGAAGGAGAGACAGGAGAGGGAAGGAGAGACAGGAGAGGGAAGGAGAGACAGGAGAGGGAAGGAGAGACAGGAGAGGGAAGGAGAGACAGGAGAGGGAAGGAGAGACAGGAGAGGGAAGGAGAGACAGGAGAGGGAAGGAGAGACAGGAGAGGGAAGGAGAGACAGGAGAGGAATAGCAACATATTAAATATAAAACAGAATTGACAGTGGATCGTTTAAAATCAGAAACGGTGGAACAAGGGACCAGGGGTTCAAGCTAGAGAGACACCCCCCCAAGAAAAGCTGAGCAATGTTGGGAAATCAATTTTTAGTGTAAGTGTTGAGAGGAAGTGGAGTGGGTTGCAAGTAGAGATGGTCGAAGCTCGAATACCAAACAAGATGTACACTGAGACATGAGGACTGATTGTCACTGTGTTAAATAAACCGAGCTAACGTGCTATACCGCTTGACCATGTAAGCACATTTAAGCGAGCACACACACACGCAGACTCACACCCACACATACACACAGTTGGAAGTTGAGAGGCAGGACCAAAGAGCCAAAGCTCAAAGCTCAACTAGTACACACACACACACATACACATACACACACACAAACACACACACACACACACACACACACACACACACACACACGCACACACACACACAAAGAGCCAGAGCCAGAGCTCAACCCCCGCAAACACAAATAGGTGAGTACACACACAAGCTGTGGAGGCTGACTCTATACACAGCTTCAAGTGTAGATATAATAGAGCTCAATAGGCTCAGGAACCTGTACACCTGTTGATTGACGGTTGAGAGGCGGGACCAAAGAGCCAAAGCTTAATCCCCGCAAGCACAACTAGGTGAGTACACACACACACACACACACACACACACACACACACACACACACACACACACACACACACACACACACACACACACACACACACTGAATCTCACTTTCTCTCTCTCCCCCACAACTCCCTCTGTCTCCCCCACCCCATCTCCCCGGACTGACCCCTTCCTCCATTGCAGGCTCCGCAACCTCACCAAACCTACACTTTAATGAAACCAATTTTCCGCCCTGTACCGTTCTCCCTGGCGAAATCTGTGCATGGTCTACCAAGCTCCCTTTTTGGCCCTCTCCCTACAGAGGCGCCGGCGCCACGCCCTCGCCTCCGTCGCCCTTGCTGGCGACCTCAACACTACGCCCGCGTACAGGAAACATTGCGTCAATAACATAAAGGCAAAGGGAAAAATTAGTCGTTTTGCCTTTGCGTTCCTTGTTGTGATGCGGGGGGGGGGGGGAAAGGGGGGTGTGTTGTGTTAGAAAGGGGAGGGGGCTTGTTTTGTGAGTACTCTGCTATTTGTCGCTATAGAATCGAGCTTTAGCTTTGACCCCGGATTTCTAGCCGCCGGTTGTCTACTGTCATGACTTCTGGTCCATTTCCCTAATTTATTTACTTTTAAAATTGTGAACGGAGTCTGCCACTACAACCCGTTCCTTTATTCTATTCTATTTTTCCACTACTCTTGCACTAAAAGAAAACTTTCTAACATTTCTATGGCTCATGTGAGTCTCAAGCCCTCTTGTGGTATTGGTATTCATTGCGAACAAATCATCTTTATCCACTCTGTCAATTTTCATAATTATTTTATTAATCTCTATCGTGTCTCCCTACTCTTTCCTCTTTTCTAATGTCGCCAGGTTTAGTTCTTTCAGTCTCTCTTCATGCCCCATTACTTGTAATTCCGTGACAAGTTTCATTGCAAACTTCTGAACTTTTTCGAGTTTCCTTATGTGATTTTTTAAGATGGCGGCTCCACAGCATACTATAAAACTGATGTTTATCCTATTTATATAAGCCTCTGGAGATAGATTTGATGTTATGTCCAGTCCCAGGTCTTTTTCTCTAAGTCGTTACAGGGAGGTAGTCTCCTTCATTGCGTAATTGTCCTTTATGGTTCCTGTCACCTGTTCCCATTTCCATCACTTGACAACCTCACCATCACCCTCACCATCACCCTGTTGACGTAGTCATGATGTGTTGCCATTGTATTGCCATTTGTTGCATCTGAGGTTCAATTTTCCCTGTGTTGGTGATATTATGATGTTCACAAACGCTCTTCATTAGCAGCAGGGACCAACAACCACTAACAACAACCACTAACAACAACCACTAACAACAACCACTAACAACAACCACTAACAACAACCACTAACAACAACCACTAACAACAACCACTAACAACAACCACCTACACACAACAATTTTGTTTATATATATTTTTTTATTATTTTTGGTTAGCGCTGTGAAAATTTTGGAGGTTCGGGAAGAGCGCAAACAATTTATTTTTGGGATAATTGTATAATGATGGTGGTGATGAAGATAGCCGCTCCAGGCAACAGTAATTTCCTGTGGTCCAGCCGCGTGCTCCAACACAGAAATTAAGTTAGAATTAACTAGAGAGATCCGTGTGTGTGTTACGTCGAACTCCCTCTCTGCTCCCTCCCTCTATATGGGGGGTCTTCTTTCTGGGTTCCTTCCTGACTCTCTTCCCTCCTTCTGTCTCTTCACATTCTCTCTATATTCTCTCTATACTCTTTTTCCTTCCTATGCGTTCCCCTCCCTTCCCTTCCTAAACGCTAACTCCAGTCTCTCCTTCCTTCCTTCCCTCTCAGTCCATCCTTCTACCCCTATCCTCTCTCCACGCTCCCTCCCTCCCTCCACGCTCTCTCCACGCTCCCTCCCTCTCTGAAACTATCCACCGCCTTGTTTAATAACCATTTTTTTGCGCGTCGAGAAACAATTTATCGTGATTTTAATTCACTTCATAATACAGTTACACAAAGAATTTAAACACTGATGTTGATTATGAGGGTAGGGGGTGTTGGGAGTGGTGGAGGTGGGTGTAGGTGGGTGTAAGTGGGTGTTGGGAGTGGTGGAGGTGGGTGTAGGTGGGTGTAAGTGGGTGTTGGGAGTGGTGGAGGTGGGTGTAGGTGGGTGTAAGTGGGTGTTGGGAGTGGTGGAGGTGGGTGCAGGTGGGTATTAGGGGGTTAGGGATGGGTGCTGGGGGGTGTTAATGGCGGGTGTTGGCGGGTGTTTTGGGTGTTGGTGGTGTGTATAGGCTGTGCATGTTATTTGAAGGTGAGTGGTTGGTTTTGTTCATTGATGGTTAGTTCTGGGTGGTGGAGGCTGGTTGGCTGCTAGTGGGTGGCTTTGAGAGGTGTTTGTGGTGGCCGGTGAATGGTGGTGGACGAGAGTTCCAACCACAATTGAACGAAACAAATGTTTTGCTTCTGAGCGATACTTAATATTTCCAAATCAATGAATGACACTGATTTAACGTCGTTTTCTTGCTGACCAATAATCCATTTGCTCGTTAAACTAAAACTTAGATTTGTCTTTCTTTAAACGCTAATGCCATCAATCCAGTCAGGAGACTCACTCCTCATAGCCAATTAGACTTCTCTATGAAGAACCATTAAATTTGTGAAACAAAAATAGACACGATTTAGTGTTCATATTATAAAATTATTATTATTATTATTATTATTAAAATTATTATTATTATTATTATTAAAATTATTATTATTATTAAAATTATTATTATTATTATTATTATTATTTTTGTTGTTGTTGTTATTTGTATCTTCTAGACAGCAAGGGTTGCAAAATTTTTAAGAATAAGAAGTTTGTTCACATCTTAAGTGTCCATCATTCTTGGATGGCCTCCCCGTTCCCCCAGCCACCCTATTTAATTACTTAAATTCTCAAGACAAACAAGAGATAGCCACTACAACACAAGACGCTCAGCCATCAACAGCTTCATGCTTTTTTTTTAAGAACATGTATTCACGCACTTGGAATAAGTTCACTTAACACGTATATACACAGGACATCCAGTCAACCAGCCTTGTAAAAGTTCTGGCACACATTTAGCTTCAGCTTAAGCCAGGAACTAACATGACTAAATCTTTCAATAAAGTTTGTTTTTAGTGGAAAATGAGTATCCGTAAGCTCCCCCAAATAGAGAAGCTTGTGTGGTCAGGTTTCAGATGAGCTTAGGTGGGATATAACAGTCCTTAGCTTGCTGTTTTTTTAAATAAGTATCAATGTTGTTCATAATGAATCCCAGAGAGAGAGAGAGAGAGAGAGAGAGAGAGAGAGAGAGAGAGAGAGAGAGAGAGAGAGAGAGAGAGAGAGAGAGAGAGAGAGAGAGAGAGAGAGAGGGAGAGAGAGAGAGAGAGAGAGAGAGAGAGAGAGAGAGAGAGAGAGAGAGAGAGAGAGAGAGAGAGAGAGAGAGAGAGAGAGAGAGAGAGAGAGAGAGAGAGAGAGAAAAATATAATAAAAAGAAGAAGAACAAGAGAACCCTAAGCAATGAGGATAAGAGAATAATCAAGAACAAAAAAAACATTCCTAGAGTCAAGGCACGTCAAAACAAGAACACACATATCTGATGATCTTCAAGTTTTCTTGTCAATCAATTATTAATCCATCACCAGTCACCAACCCTCCCTAACCATCCCCTTCCCCCCCCCCAAACAATTACCCACACCCAACACTGAACCATCCTTTAACAACTAACAAGTGCCTCGATCCCCAACCTCTCCAAAGAAACGACAAGTGCTGGACCAGAAGGGGGCGTCCAGCACTAACAGTTGCCGAGGGAGTAAGATGCGAAACCTTTTGGTCATGGACTCCCGACATCGCTTTACCCGTGACACAGAAAGCACATTGCTACAAAGTCCAATTTCATGCTCTATGTAACCTCTGGCATTGTTGGTTCTAGGTTCCAATAGTGATTTTTTGTCGTCTAATACAAAAAAAAAATATCTGTGATGATAGTTGACTAATGTTGAAAGAAAGGACAAAATATTTAGAAATAGATTACTGAGCCGAATGTTGCAAGATTAAATAATATTGAATTCTGCAAAAGGCTTAAATAAAACGTGAGACTGGTTTGCGCTGTTCCAAATCTTCGAAACGATTTGCGGGAAATGGCTACTGTGTTTGGAAATGGAATTCTGTAGCCAGTTCTACTGGGCAGTGAAGAACACCACAACAATGACTCTCTCTCTCTCTCTCTCTCTCTCTCTCTCTCTCTCTCTCTCTCTCTCTCTCTCTCTCTCTCTCTCTCTCTCTCTCACACACACACACACTACCTTTGCTGTTCACCTAGCAGTAAATAGGTACCTGGTAGTTAGACAGATGCTTCGGGCTGCTTCATGGGGATGTGTGTGTGTGTGTGTTAGAGAGTAGATATATGTAGTAGATTTAATAGACTAAAAATAAATTGGTTAGAACGGTGGGACCCTAAAACTAATAGCTCTATTTTGTAGAAACAAATAGTAATTACAAATAGTAAACACACACACACGCGCGCACACACGTACACATACACGCACATGCACATTCACGCGCGCACAAAGCACAAATACACGCACGCAAAGGCGCATGAGGAATCAAATATGAAGGTAAACCTTTCTGGAGTCTGGAAGAGAGAGAGAGAGAGAGAGAGAGAGAGAGAGAGAGAGAGAGAGAGAGAGAGAGAGAGAGAGAGAGAGAGAGAGAGAGAGAGAGAGAGAGAGAGAGAGAGAGAGAGAGAGAGAGAGAGAGAGACACACAAGTCATGTGGACTAAGAATCAGAATCACTCTGGATTCTATTTATCAATATATACGAGACAAACCCCCTGGAGAGTATATAAAAATGCATAAAAAAGAATGTATCTTTCTAGTCCCAGAGATAAGACGTAGGAGTTGTAGAACAGCTAAATTTTACATTCCTGGTAGGGTGGAGAAGCAGGGAAGACATGATCACCACATAAATAATACTCATGAAAATTGCCAGCATAAACAAGGATACAATTATTGAAATGGGAAACGAATACGTTGGCCCTAGAAGGTTGCTTTAAGAACCTGAATGAGCCAGTGTCATTAGAGATATCATCTTTAGTGCCAAGTAAATATATGGAATGAAATACATATTTTTAGTACGAATGTAGTAAATATATGTATATATGTAGAGTGTAGTAAATATATGAAACATGAAGTTTTGTAGGAAGACTCCACTGAAATATTTGAAGTGGAAATGACAGATATCTTAAGACCTCCGAAACTTGAGCAAGAGTCGATTGAAGATTAAAAGGCGGACCACAAGAGCTTAAGTTTAAGCTTGTTGGGGACAAGCTACAGTAAAGAGGGTGTGACTCTGCAACAATATAGAGGAGAGTGTGTGTCCACAGAGACCCCCCCTGGTAAACCCCTCCACCAAATACAATGACAGCCATGCAGGCAGCTCCGGCCTCCACCACTTGACTGCAGTAATTACATTTTGTCACCTAACTACATTATGAGAAGCAAAACGTGACTATTACGCCGGTGGGGCGTTCCCTCCCCCCTCCCCCACCCCAGACGTGAACAATTGTATGTTGCAGATGTTCAACGCTCAGCCTTGAGGGGCCAGGAACACGTGGCAGTAAAACAAGGCTATTCAAGTTGTTCAAATACTTTTGTCTAAGTAGAAAAACTAAGACAATTTATTTTATTTTTTTGTCTATTTTGTCTAAGTGGCTCTTTTGTCGGCGTATAAGACAATTCACGACTTAAGTTTATGGATCTTTTGAGTATCTTTTATCATACATTTATTGAAAGTGATTTTCAAGTGTTT
>NC_091200.1:16148540-16173540 GCF_040958095.1 Procambarus clarkii | reverse complement strand
CTCGTGTGATATCACCAATCACCCTCCTGTCCTCAATACCCCAGTGGATTATCGTCTCCAACCGTCGGTCCCGGGTAAATCCTTCCACTGCCACTCCACTGGCAGGCTTAACACACCACAGTGTTCTTCCGGGGGGACGACGTCACAACAGCTGCAGCAAACTTCACAGTATGGAGACTGGCTGCCTCGGGTAGACTGACTCCACCTTCAACACAGTGGTCCCAGGTCGGCTCTGTAAGCAGACACGTCATTAATAACCGGGACACTAATACTCCTCACTTACGGTGGCGGGCGCAAACACCTGACGTATCCAGTCCATAGATGGCGCTGTCGTCGGAGCACCACCTCACCAGAGGTCAGGAGCGGCGGTGTTGAGCGCTGAACCAGACTGGAAACTGGTCCTCGAGGCCAGTACACGCTGTCCTCACTAGGTGTCGTCGTTCGTTTGGCGGGGGTTTCGGGAGCTGACCCACAGATGGCGTGTTTGTCACTGCTCCAGGCTCGGACGTTGGATCCGGGTTCGTAACACACTCCGCTTACTCACTTCAACCCAGGTAACACTCCAAACCTGTGTCAGGTTAGGTTAGGGTCTGTAGGTTTCATTGCTTTGGCCTGTAATCTGGGGCTGGTCCTCGCCCCCTAGATAAGTTGAGATGATCTGCCTAACACTAACTATGCATCTCTTTATATAGACCAAGGTAGCTGCTTAAAAGCGAATGTTCCTTTATAAAAAAAATGGTTCATTAGGGAACAAAAAATTCAAACATTTCAGCTATTTTACTTATACTAATTCATGCCCAACAACTTTAACCATATCACAAACGTTTCCTGTGTGGCCGGGTATTATTTCGCTAGGAAGGGATATATATGTACGGGGGTGTATATACCCAGCTTCTCGGTGTCTACGGGCTCACCATAGCCCGTGCTACTTGGAACTTTTTGTTCCAAGTAGAGAATCTTAAACAACAACAACATTTTCGGTGAACACACACACTGAGAGTGTACTTTAGTCAAGAACTTAGTTCAGGATAAAAAGCATCCTTGCTGGTTGGTCAGGCAGCAGGTTTCACAGCTTTAATAATCCTCCAGAGGGCCATGTATATGTGACACAAAAGCTTCAGCTACGTGTATTTAACATTAAAGCTTCAGCCACATGTATTTAACATTAAAGCTTCAGTCACATGTATTTAACATTAAAGCTTCAGTCACATGTATTTAACATTAAAGCTTCAGTCACATGTATTTAACATTACAGCTTTGTATCAACTCATAACGCAACACAACTTAAACCCTCTCTGGTCAAATGTTTACACTTAAGATCTTATTTTCTGTCCTGAGTTACGTCTCAGCCTTAATAACCCTGCAGAGGTACAAGTTCAAGATCAATCCAAACTGTTGGCAAGATGCTAAAAGGCTTATGCCTTCCCTCAGAGGCTGCCAGGTTACCTACTGTGAGCTCCAGGTAAGTCAGGTTGTAAATGAGTCGTTTACAACCTGACTTTGTAGAGCTGGTAATTGCTTGTGGTTGTGTTATTTAGTGTGCATTGCTCTCTCTCTCTCTCTCTCTCTCTCTCTCTCTCTCTGTCTCTCTCTCTCTCTCTGTCTCTCTCTCTCTCTCTCTCTCTCTCTCTCTCTCTCTCTCTCTCTCTCTCTCTCTCTCTCTCTCTCTCTCTCTCTCTCTCTCTCTCTCTCTCTTCCCCGGTCTCTGTCTGTCTGTCACTCTCTATCTCTCTGCTTCTCTTCTCTCCCTCTGCCCCCCCTATCTCTCTCTCTCTCTCTCTCTCTCTCTCTCTCTCTCTCTCTCTCTCTCTCTCTCTCTCTCTCTCTCTCTCTCTCTCTCTCTCTCTCTCTCTCTCTCTCTCTCTCTCTCTCTCTCTCTCTCTCTCTCTCTCTCTCTCTCTCTCTCTCTCTCTCTCTCTCTCTCTCTCTCTCTCTCTCTCTCTCTCTCTCTCTCTCTCTCTCTCTCTCTCTCTCTCTCTCTCTCTCTCTCTCTCTCTCTCTCTCTCTCTCTCTCTCTCTCTCTCTCTCTCTCTCTCTCTCTCTCTCTCTCTCTCTCTCTCTCGTTGTTCAGACAGATAATTAAAACAATCAATTTAGTCATTTCTGCCATTCTCTAAACGACTGCGCAGTAGTATCGATAAGCGTTACAGGCCAAAGCTCTGATTTACAAATTAATTAATTAAATCACAGTTTTCAAGCTTTGATGTCATGTCGTTTGAAAAAATAATTAACATTAGGGCCTTGAGGCCAATATTTTTGTTAACTGGTTTATTCAGATTCTTGGCATGCGAGTGTCGCCATTGGCTGACCGCTCGGCTAATGAGGGCATTTGCATTTGGCTTGGGTCAGTCCCCAATGTCCACACCAACATCAGCTGGGCCGCTTCCCCGGCCGTCAGGCTGTTAATCACAAACGGCAGGACTAATTAGTTCTCGAATATTCTAGAATGCTTGGTAATAGAAACGCCACCAGGACCGTGCGTCATTTTAAACTGACCAATAGAAGATCAGCAGGATTTGTCCCCTCCAATCAGCGTAGATCTTGATGCGGGATATGGGACCCAATAGAAATCCAGGATTTATGGCGGCAAGGATTTGAAGGATAATGACGTAATGAGCAGATTTGTTTAACAGTTTGAATTGGCTTAAAAGAAATGAGTGTAAGCGTTGACAACCTGTCCTCTCGCTTAATACAGCACAAGTGTTACGCTTAAGATCATACAGTAAAAATGTCGGTCCATCTTGACATGACCATCTCTCTGTCAGGAGACCACGGGGCCACCATCTGCATGTCAAGAGACCACTGGGCCTCCATCTCCCCGTCAAGAGACCACAGGGCCACCATCTCCCCGTCAAGAGACCACAGGGCCACCATCTCCCCGTCAAGAGACCACAGGGCCACCATCTCCCCGTCAAGAGACCACAGGGCCACCATCTCCCCGTCAAGAGACCACAGGGCCACCATCTCCCCGTCAAGAGACCACAGGGCCACCATCTCCCCGTCAAGAGACCACAGGGCCACCATCTCCCCGTCAAGAGACCACAGGGCCACCATCTGCATGTCAAGAGACCACAGGGCCACCATCTGCATGTCAGGAGACCACAGGACCACCATCTCCCCGTCAAGAGACCACGGGGCCACCATCTCCCCGTCAAGAGACCACAGGACCACCATCTTCCCGTCAGGAGACCACAGGGCCACCATCTTCCCGTCAAGAGACCACAGGGCCACCATCTTCCCGTCAAGAGACCACAGGGCCACCATCTTCCCGTCAAGAGACCACAGGGCCACCATCTCCCCGTCAAGAGACCACAGGACCACCATCTTCCCGTCAAGAGACCACAGGGCCACCATCTCCCCGTCAAGAGACCACAGGACCACCATCTCCCCGTCAAGAGACCACAGGGCCACCATCTCCCCGTCAAGAGACCACAGGGCCACCATCTCCCCGTCAAGAGACCACAGGACCACCATCTTCCCGTCAAGAGACCACAGGACCACCATCTCCCCGTCAAGAGACCACAGGGCCACCATCTCCCCGTCAAGAGACCACAGGGCCACCATCTCCCCGTCAAGAGACCACAGGGCCACCATCTCCCCGTCAAGAGACCACAGGACCACCATCTCCCCGTCAAGAGACCACAGGGCCACCATCTCCCCGTCAAGAGACCACAGCGCCACCATCTCCCCGTCAAGAGACCACAGGGCCACCATCTCCCCGTCAAGAGACCACAGGGGCCACCATCTCCCCGTCAAGAGACCACAGAGGTCACCATCTCCTCGTCAAGAGACCACAGGACCACCATCTCCCCGTCAAGAGACCACAGAGGTCACCATCTCCTCGTCAAGAGACCACAGGGCCAGCATCTCTACGTCAAGAGACCACAAGAGACCACCTCAAGAGGACAGTGTTGGCCTTAAACTAACCGCGTGGCGGCCAGGCCGTATACCACTGTATCACTGTCGGCCTCTCAACCCCTCGCCTTATCAACACTCACTGTGACCCGAGCCAGATTTATCCATAAAGTTCACCTTCCGGATCCGCGACGGACATTGAAACCTCTGAGATAGACATTTTTGTGTGGCGGTATTACATCCGGCTCCTGGACCCTTCAAAGCGACAAGAAATCTAATCATCTTAAGATGGCCGAGGCCAAAATTGAATTGGAGAATACAGCCACTCTTTCTAACACGAATCCCATTAGCAGGAGAGTCTTCAATGGCCCCGGACGACGCTCCCTGTTCTGGGTTGTCGAAGAGAAGGTTTGAAGGGGGATGGGTTTACGAGGGTTGGGCTGAGTTTATAAGGTGGGGCTGGATCTCTAGGGGAAGGGGATTGGAGTTGGGTTTTGAGGCGCGGTTCGTAGGGGAGGAGCTTGAAGCTAGGCCCATGAAGAAAGGCGTAAGGCTGGGACCTGGGGAAGGGCCCCTGAGGATCTTCCTTATCTTCCTTAGTCAATACGTTCGTCTTTATTTAATTTACTAGTTATTTTATTTATTAGGTTTATCGAGAATTCCCCGCGCTTTATTTCAATAGCTTCCCAAACATCTGTAGACTATACTCACTCAGTCATTTTGATTCATAGGTTTACTCACTACCTGTCGAATGAGTATTGATCTACTCAAACAATATCTTGAGAATATAAGAATTATTGAAACTAGCAAGCTTCTAGCTACCTGGTGGATGTACCAGCGAGATGATGTGGCTGGATGGTTGATGATTCTTCCTTCGTCGTCTATCATAGTTATCGTTGGAATACCGGAGACGGCTGCTAATGACAGCTGGCGGCTTGATGAGTTAATATACAAATAAATATATAAGTGATGATCCTTTCCCAGTGACGAACGATAGCTGCCTTCACACCTACCACAGTACAATGATAACACAACTGAAACACTAATACACACACCAATGCCAACCTGGTATCAACACAACTTATTGAAACACGTAAAACATGAAGTCAGAATCAGGATAGATTGCCAACCAAATACTCAAGAAACACTAATTACCTGTGTTATGGTTAAAACATGCAAAGTCCAGTCAAATTACCTGATCATGAAACGAAATAGAAATCATCTCCATTAAAAGAGCATTTTAAATTTACCTCAAAAGTCACAACATTCACACATTTAAATGTTTGTTTTAAACCCAAAGTTAAAAAAAAAGGTGAATGCCCCCCTTTCTTTGTGTGAGAAGCAGCGAGCGACCTTCGCCTGAGGCATTAGCCAGAGAGGAGAGAGAGAGAGAGAGAGAGAGAGAGAGAGAGAGAGAGAGAGAGAGAGAGAGAGAGAGAGAGAGAGAGAGAGAGAGAGAGAGAGAGAGAGAGAGAGAGAGAGAGAGAGAGAGAGAAAGAAAGAAATAGTGGTAAAGGAGGATACAACTCCTGAATGGTTGGAGGCATCTATTCTCTCCTCTAGCATAGTGTTGGCATCTTCCGCCTCGACTACTGACACGCGGGTGGTGATGACTGAGAGAGAGAGAATACAACTCTCTCTCTCATTTTTGTTTTAGATTCAGCAACTCAGAACGAAATATCCATGTAGCACGGGCTATAAAGAGCCCGTAACTCATACTCTCTCTTTCTCTTTACCATTGGCTAAGTATCTTCCCAACCCAAAAATTTGGCCACACGTGACCTATTCGCATCAGATACGTTTATTGAGACAATAATATACATCTCAAAGGGATAGAGTACCTCAGCTTATTTCTACCCTCCACCATATAACTCAAACCACTCCAACACTCACACATAGAAAACGTAACCCACCAACCCAAAAATTAACAGCAACAGCACGAGCTTTGTGATGTCATCAACACATCACCGTCCAGCCCACATCGTCAACTCTAGCTCTTAAACACGTCCAGTTACTGACGACGACAACATCTGAGTCTTTGCCAAATCATAAACTCACTGCGACGCGTTTCCCAACATTGCCACACGTGCAGTCATCGGGAGGGAACCTCGTGTTGAAGAAGAAGATGAATATGTGGGCCTGCGGGCCGCTCCAAGCAGCAGCCTAGTGGACCAAGCTCTCACAAGTCAAGCCTGGCCTCGGGCCGGGCTTGGGGAGTAGAAGACCTCCCAGAACCCCATCAAGCAGGTATATGTGGGCCTGCGGGCCGCTCCAAGCAGCAGCCTAGTGGAACAAGCTCTCACAAGTCAAGCCTGGCCTCGGGCCGGGCTTGGGGAGTAGAAGACCTCTCAGAACCCCATCAAACACGTATCAAACAGGTAAGAAGACGAAGACGCGGCTCTGAATGTGTGTGGCCTCTGTATATAGACATGAATATGTAGATATTGTGGCAGTGCTTAAATAACAATTAGATATCATGCTGAACAACTGCGTAGCATGCTGAACACCTGCCTAGTATGCTGAACACCTGCCTAGCATGCTGAACACCTGCCTAGCATGTTGAACACCTGCCTAGCATGCTGAACACCTGCCTAGCATGCTGAACACCTGCCTAGCATGCTGAACACCTGCCTAGCATGCTGAACACCTGCCTAGCATGCTGAACGGTAATACATTGCCTGTGATGCGGCATATTATTTCAGTTGAACTGTGGTAATGTGATATTAACTTAATTGTTGTTTTCCATTATATAAAAACAATAATGAAGTGCAAATGCCATAGCGTGATGAAGTTTTTAATTATAAATAACATTATATACGTCAGTTTGAGTGATATGACCGCAATAGCAAGGGCGTTCACACATTCCAACACACACATACACACACACACACACACACACACACACACACACACACACACACACACACACACACACACACACACACACACACACACACACACACACACATGATGTGTGGGAGAAAAAAATAGTAGTAGCAGTAGTTAGAAACAGTTGAGAGGCGGGACCAAAGAGCCAGAGCTCAACCCCCGCAAGCACAAATAGACGAGTACAAATAGGTGCTTAGATCAATAAATCTGTAACAAATTTTCTTAACATTTCATAAGTTCTTCACACGAGAAGAAGGTTGACAAAGTAACTCTAAAAAAAAGAGATCCTGTTACAGTTGCATCTTTCCTAGTGAGGCAAGGAGAGGCGTTTCCTTGAGCCTGTAAATATCTTCAGAGGCAGAGGTGAAAGAGGAAACCAATTAGGTGGCGTAACCAAATATCTAATCAAGAAGGATGAGGTTAAGTAAGGTGACTAGGGACCAGGGAAGGATAAGTGTTAAGTAAGGTACCTGGTTGATACCTGGTTGATGGGGTTCTGGGAGTTCTTCTACTCCCCAAGCCCGGCCCGAGGCCAGGCTTGACTTGTGAGAGTTTGGTTCACCAGGCTGTTGCTTGGAGCGGCCCGCAAGCCCACATACCCACCAAGGTAATATCGGACCAGGAAGTACAAGGTTAAGTAAGGTGATGATGGGTGGGAGCAGTGTGCTAAATACTCTATACCTTGTTCTTGAGAATGGTAGAATGTACCTAAGTGTGAGGTGGCTGTTAAAAGTTTATTGAGATTGTTTAATGTGTAGTACTTCGGCGATGTCTATTCTCTCATAGTCGTTATATCTGTCTAGTTATGTCGGTGTTGGTGGTCAGAATATCTCTAGTGACGATCTGGGTTGTATGGAAATTATATGTTCTTTGATTGAGCCTTATTGAGTGTGCATTGTCAGCCACCTTAGAAGAGATGTTGATGTCATGCCTATATATTGAGATCCTTGGAGGTGACAGTCCCCAAAGGGCCTGAATAAGGACTTTGTCGATATTCTGAGCGACCAGACTCCTGAAAACTCCAGATTCCTCTTTCTTATCTTTTCCCCACTCCTATTCTCTTTCTACCCACTTCATCTCCTTCTCTCTCTCGCCTTGTGCCTTCCTCTCCTCCACCTGTCGACTCCTCCTCTCCCTTCTCCTCATTACCTACCTTCATCATCCTTCTCCTCGTCAATTCCTTCCTCCTCCTTCCTATCTCTCCTCCTCCTCCTCCTCCTCCCGCGTCTGCAGTCTTTGCTCTTTATCTAATATAATTGCATCCTCTCGAATTCCTTTCCATCTTCCCACATTTCCTCACCAATCCTCTCTTCCTCCCTTTTCATCTCCAATCTTTTTTTCACATCTCCCTTCTCACTTTCTCTCTTTTCCACTATATCTCCTTGTCCTTAACTCTTTCCCCCTTCCTGTACTTCTTCCCCTTTCTCCTTCTTCATGTCTTCCTGCGTCCATGTCCCTCTTCCTCGCCTTACTCTAGTTCCTTTCTTTCTTTCCCTCCACTTTATATTCTACCTTGTCCAGTTCCTCCTTCCCATCTTCCTCTTATTTCTTTTGTTCCTTCTACTGGTCATCATCATCTTCGTCCTCCTCCTCTCTATACCTGTACCCTCCTCTTCCTCTCTCCTGTAAGCTCTCCTTACCTTGCCTCCTAGTTATTT
Organism: Procambarus clarkii; assembly: GCF_040958095.1. NCBI lineage: Eukaryota > Metazoa > Arthropoda > Malacostraca > Decapoda > Cambaridae > Procambarus > Procambarus clarkii. The sequence continues at coordinate 16,165,138 of NC_091200.1, read as the reverse complement.
AGTGCTCTTTCCGTTCTTCAGTTCTTTACAATTACGAAAACTTGCGTATCTTTTTTTTCAGCTACATCTGCTTAGTTAACATTTATGGAACAGTCTACAGTCTACACTCTACATTCTACAGTTTATACTCTACTTTCTGCAATTTACACTCTACACTCTACACGCTGCTAAGCGCTACGACCTTGTCTATAGCAATAATAACTTTGAGTTTCGGAGTTTCTAAGCCCATGTACTGGTTAGTAAATACAAACTAAGCCCCCACGATTAAGGAAAGATGTAGAGGTTTCGTAGGTAAATGCTTGATGAATACTGGCCCTCAGCCTTCTAATTCCAAAATGGTGTAGAAGCGGTGTGTTGTGTGTTGTGACTTCTGTGTTATCGTAGTCGCTAGCACTACTGCCTTGAGAACATAGGTAAGGCAAGGTAAATAATCAGGAGCACTAAGGCAGTACGACTATTTAGCAAGGGATTTGAGGATAAGGATATGGGATAGAACGGAGGGAAGGAAAGGTGCCCAATCGCTTGCGCCACCGGGGATCGAATGCTGACGTACAAGGAAGCGAGGTTGTTACTCTACCGACCTCTTCAAGAGGTCAGACAATTCCGGGTCGCCAGGACAATCATCATCTGAACCACCTATAGTTAGAGACTCCTGCCTTGCTGCTGGCTTAATGGGTCATCCGGAAACAGTGGATAATATAATCTTCTGAAGTCTACCCTCCCATTGTTCTGTATTTCTATCACACCGGTGAAATGCAGAAGGACTAATCTATTATTGTAATGACAACGGACGCATCAGGAACACCAGGCAGCCAGCAGTGAGGGACCTTCAGTGGACCGGACACCAGTGGTAACTTCGGGGGAAATAGGAAATCAAGTCCCCGTCTGCCAAGGAAGAAACCGATAGAGAATTCTATCCTTAAAGTCTATCCCTGAATCAAGAGATAGAATCCAGTCAGAATGCATTAGGAAATTTGCGTCCACAAACTCAAGGGTTGTTCTGGATACCATCAGGGGTCGTACAGAGTAGTTTTCGATATCGTCAAGGATCGTACAGAGTAGTTCTCGATATCGTCAAGGGTCGTACAGAGTAGTTCTGGATACCGTCTAGGGTCGTATAGAGTAGTTCTGGATACCGTCTAGGGTCGTACAGAGTAGTTCTCGATATCGTCTAGGGTCGTACAGAGTAGTTCTGAATATCGTCTATGGTCGTAGAGAGTAGTTCTGGATATCGTCTAGGGTCGTAGAGAGTAGTTCTGGATATCGTCTAGGGTCGTAGAGAGTAGTTCTGGATATCGTCTAGGGTCGTACAGCGTAGTTCTCGATATCGTCTAGGGGTGCAGGGCTTGATATCATCACAGGAACAAATACAGGTTGAGGCGGTCAGGCGTGACTGCCTGATCTGAGAGTGTGTATAAGCTTCTTGATAATGTAGAGGACAGTGTTCTGCCCGATAGAACACTGACATTACCACTAATACACCACACCTCTACTCTTCCTGGCCCCTCTCTCTCCCTCTCTCTCTCTCTCCCTCTCTCTCTCTCCCTCTCTGTCTTCCACCTTCGTCACTTCCTCCTCTCTACTTACCACCCACACGCTTACCCCTCTCCCACCCTGCTACCTTCCCTCCTCCCATGCACCTCGCCCTGTCTCCCAGGGCCCGTCACAGCCGGCCGGAGTGTCGCGCTCTCTGTCTGGTAATTATTCACAGTTGTCACCAAGAGTGACTCAGAGAGGGAAAAGTCTGGGTTGGCTCGCTGGGGCGACCTGTCTCAGGCTTCAGTCCCCAGGACTGTGCCAGCTGCTGGGACTACGCCAGCTGCTGGGACTACGCCAGGTGCTGGGACTACGCCAGCTGCTGGGACTACGCCAGCTGCTGGGACTACGCCAGCTGCTGGGACTACGCCAGCTGCTGGGACTACGCCAGCTGCTGGGACTACGCCACCTGCTGGGACTACGCCACCTGCTGGGACTACGCCACCTGCTGGGACTACGCCACCTGCTGGGACTACGCCAGCTGCTGGGACTACGCCAGCTGCTGGGACTACGCCAGCTGCTGGGACTACGCCACCTGCTGGGACTTCTCCAGCTGCTGGGGTCCGACTTGAACGCTTCAGGTCTGATTTGAACTAACTCAGTATGATATTTAATTTTGAGAACCGACAGCTGCAATACGTTTTCTAAATTGTTTTTATCAATAACTTCCACTATCCATACTTTATCATGTCGTGGTGGGGTGGCTAGGACAGGTGAGGATGTTGACTGAGTTAAGGGATCACTCAAGGCAGATTATGATTAGATTCAGGGCCTCCTTGTGGAAATTGATCTGAATGGACTTTTTTCGACTTTCTTAAAACGTTTTCATCAAAAAATCAAATCCCCCCCCCCATCCCCTTGAAACTTAGATCAGTATATAGAAGCACCGGCCTTGGTTCTTGCTGGTCGGCTGTTCGATCTCCCCTCAACGGTTCAAAAGTAGTGATTGGGCACTATTTCATCCCTCCGTCCTATCCTAGTTCCTTATCCTAATAACCCTTGCATGTGGCGATGTTATACTGGCTTCGTATAACAACAGTTTTCCTGATCATTACCATATTACCATTAGCGTTAAGAGCTTGTCATGACTACATGAACTATAGGAATAGTTTTCCTAGGAGTATTGATCCTGAAAATAATAATGGCCCAGTCAAAATTATATATTAGAACTATCTGGGTAGTTAACAAGAAATAAAAAATAAAGTTTTTTTTTACCGGCTTGATAACGCAAATGTTTCTGTCACGGCTTGATATCACAAACGTTTCTGTCACGGCTTGATATCACAAACGTTTCTGTCACGGCTTGATATCACAAACGTTTCTGTCACGGCTTGATGTCACAAACGTTTCTGTGACGGCTTGATATCACAAACGTTTCTGTCACGGCTTGATATCACAACCGTTTCTGTCACGGCTTGATATCACAACCGTTTCTGTCACGGCTTGATATCACAAACGTTTCTGTCACGGCTTGATATCACAAACGTTTCTGTCACGGCTTGATATCACAAACGTTTCTGTCACGGCTTGATATCACAAACGTTGCACATATCACAAACGTTTCTGTCACGGCTTGATATCACAAACGTTTCTGTCACGGCTTGATATCACAAACGTTTCTGTCACGGCTTGATATCACAAACGTTTCTGTCACGGCTTGATATCACAAACGTTGCACAAACGACTTGCTTTTATAAGTGGTTCCGTCACGGCTTTGAGTCAATGAGATATGTGCACTGTGTGAGTTATGCACAGTAAGGCTATATAAGTGTGCACAGTAAGGCCTACAGTGTGCACAGTAGACCTACAGTGTGCACAATAAAGCCACAGCGAATACAGTGTGGCTACAGTGTGAACAATAAATATTATTTTGTTTTCTAATTAACGAGGGACTGTTTTATTTTACTAATTGTGAGAAATTTAAGTGATTTTTAATTTCTTTTTTTAAATTTAGTGATATTTTTCATTTCTATTCACTCACACGTAATCTTAAGTAGACATGATGATCATTTTTTTGTTCGTTTAATTAGTTTTCTTAATTTCCTGCTGGTTTGAGCGGTTTAAAACTTCAAGAGAGAGAGAGAGAAAGTTTATAATTTGACTGAGCAGTTGTTACAAAATTCTTCATGTCTTCAGAATTTTGTATGTATATTTTATATATATTTTTTATAATATAATAATAATTCATTGTGTTGGTGGACAGAAAGACTGGTCATATATATACCAACGTTAGGTAAAAACACGACAATCGACTTGAGAATGGTCCAGGACGGACCGAAACGTCGTCGTCCTTTCAATTTCTAGTGTGTGGTCTGGTCAACATACCAATGTTAGGCTTATACCCTTTCCCCCTACCCCCCCCCCCCCCCACAGGGTCGAATTACTGACACCCACAACAAGCTGATTAACTCCTGAGTACCTATTGACTGCTAGGTGGACAGGGGGCATGAGGTGAAAGCAAACGCGTCCAACCATTTCTATGTCGTTCGGGATTCGAATCCGGAACTTTCGTTTGTGAGTCGAGATCGAAGCCGACTGTACTACCGAGACCCTTACTAAAAACTGTTTTTTTAGACTGAAAAAAGTTTTTTAGACTAAAAACTGTTTTTTAGACAAAACAGTTTTTAAGACTGAAAACAGTATTTTAGACTGAAAACTTTAGTTTGCAAACATAATATTTTCCCCCCTGTTCGTAAAAGTTAACTATTTCATCTAGTCTTGTAAGGAAAATTATGAGAGGAATGGAATCCCTACTTAATTACCCCTCTTCTTTCCTTTAGTCTCTCTCTCTTTATCTGTCTGTCTCTGTCTCTCTTTCACTCCACGCCTTGCTATCTAGCTTTCTCCTTTTCTTTCAGTCTCATTGCATTTCTCCCCCCCCGTACCCCCCGTACCCCGCCCCCCCCGTACCCCCCCACCCCCCCCGGTACCCCCCACCACGCACACATATGGGGCAAAGGAGCACTTGAAAGATAAAAGTCACTATAATAACAGGAGCAGGAAACAAAGGGGTCCATTTATATACGTTATACTCTCCCTGGTATAATTATGTGTGTAGCAAAGGTAGGCCATTTTCTTTTCCATTACATAAACATAAAGGAAAAAAAAGAGGTTTTCATAAAGGCCATCACACACACACCACGTATGTGAGAGCAACTCTTGAACATGCAGCACCAGCACGGTATACTCCCACCCAACTAACAACATAAGTGCACTCTTGAGAGTGTAGAGGTTTGCTGCCAAACAAGTTCCGGAGCTGAAGGGCACGAGATACACGAAAACACAGTATGAACTAGATCACATTATCATTTAAAAACTTATACAAAAACGAGATTTAATTTTACGACTTTTAAAATACTCCGGAATCTGAAAAAAACAGGATGAACAATGGCCAGAAATATTTGAACTGGAAAGAACCAGGAACTGGGATATAGGAGACTTAACATTCAGGTCATTAGTTTGAGGGCAATAAGAAATAGCCTTTTATATGTTAAGATATAGAAACAAGCTATATGCTATATGAAGAGAAATAGTTATAGCTGACTCTATATAGCGTTTATAAAATTTGTGTTTGTTCCAGGGAAAATATATATATATACGTTGAGTCTTATAATTACATTACATTCAAATACATATTTATAATATTAATACTTTTTTTTTAATTTTTGCTGTTAAATTCTTAGTTTTCCACAGGTGAAATTATCTTTTGATAATTTAAACAAATTTCACAAAATTTAAACTGTTTCCTAAATAAGAGCAACTTAGCGATAACCAGCTTGAGTACTCAACTACTGCCACTATTGAGAACAAGCGTAACAAGACAATTAAGCAATTAACAAGACAATTAAGTGCCTTGGCTGACCTGAGCGGACAGCAGTGCCAGGAATTTACATGGTGGTCAACTACTCTTCGCTGAACAAGAGGTTGGTGACTCAATTGACCGATTAGCAGAGAGAGAGAGAGAGAGAGAGAGAGAGAGAGAGAGAGAGAGAGAGAGAGAGAGAGAGAGAGAGAGAGAGAGAGAGAGAGAGAGGAAGGGATGCTATCCGTAGTTGGTACCACTTGAAAGATTTGCAATAAAAGTCGCTTTTGTTCTCAAAATTGTGTCTTTTATATCGTCTGCTCCCCTCCCCCACTCCCTATATCTGCTAATCACTACTCACTACATCTCAAGTGTCTCCCCTACCACATACTATCCCCCTCTTCTCCCCCCCCCACACTATCACCCACCTCCCCACGCCCCCTGGCCGTGGGGTGAGACTGCGCAGCGCGGCGGGGAGCACAAAGGGGGAGACGATGGCGCAGGAGAGAGATAAGAGGCTGGTGAATCACAGCGCCGCTCGCCTTCCCTCGCTCTGTTTACCCTCTCATTGTACATATTCGTGTGTCGATCAATTCAAGATCTGCGCCTTGCCACGTGCTCCTTTTCAATCTTAGGACTACTCATCATGACCCCTTTTGAAGAGTCCGGAGTGGCAGAGTGGCGCGTCCTCTGCTTTGGGTAAGCTGGGTGGAAGTGTCCCTTGGGGAGTTGTTAGGAGCAAGTGGAGAGCGAATGCGAAGTAGGTGGGTGTAGGTGGGTGGGTTGGGGGGCACCACCTACACCTCCTCCTCTCCCTGGCTGAGGTGAGCGCCCAACACGGCAGCAAATGTCCTCGATTCGAACCTCGTTAGGCCGACATGCTGAGTCCCAAGGGCGTTCCTTTTTTTCCTAGGTAGCCCAGACCGGCTTGCTCCCTCCCTCCCTTCCTCCTTCAGGTTACTGCTCACGCAAAATCCAATCGTTTCCTCTGCCGATCGTGTTGGGTTGTTAGCGAGAGTTTACGCAACTGGCTTTCCCCATTCACTCAGTGACCCATTTCTGCAATCTTTGCAAGAATCCGAGGGACGTTTGGTGGGTATTTTACGCTGGTTTCAGCAGAGGGCGCGGCGTCTCCTGAATGTTCCGAGGGGTCTCTGAGGCGCCGTCAACCGGCGGGCACAATCACTCCCACCTTTACTCCGGAGTTTAACCCCCGTGCGTACAAGATCTCATTATTAAAATGGTTTCGGAACGCAATGTTCCAGTGCAGTTTTATGGAGACAAAGTATCAGTGCTCAATAACTTCCGTTTTCACCCCCCCCCCCATTCCTTCCCTACCAGTGAAACTGGTGTCGCGTGGAGACCAACTTATAATGAATGCATTTCACGTCTTTGTTGTATATTTTTAAGTGGCTGCTTTTCACTTACAATTATGAATTATGTGACACGGGTTTTTGTAAGTAAGAAGTCGTATGTGTCTTCAGTCTTAAAATATTGCTTATGAAAAATCACGCATTTTAGTCTCGATTTCTTGACACTGATGAAATTAAAAGTTTTAGATGATATAGAAAGCAACTTTTTAATATTTCAGCTACTATGAGTTAGGAAATGAGAAGAATTATATACACATATTCATTATATACCCATATACACATATGGGGGGGGGGGGGACCCATAGAGTTTGAGCATGTGTCATCATACAATTATTAAAAGTGATCTTCAAGCAGTTTTGTTGGGAGGGAAAACACGTGGAGTTGTTTTGTTTATGTACTTCTTAAGTACACCGGCATGACATGAAGTGTTTTTGTGAATGGAAATACAGTATATACTCGGACTGACCAAAATTATACATCCTATATCCCCTCGGAAAATGCAGTAATAAATGATAAGTCAGAAGAATTAATAAACCACAAGCTTTGTTTACCTCTTCCCCACCTAAACCTTAGCAACAAGAACCCACATAAACCAGCGACTGTTGACTGTTTTAGAAAAACAATTATCACGAAAAAAAGAAACAGTAAATGTGGAAGTAAAAGACAAAATTAGGAACAAATGCTACAATCTTTCAGAGTGAGCTTCAAGAGGCTCCGTTTTGACCTGCACCTCTGTAATTGCTGCTGTTGTGATCTACATCTGTGTATGTCCTGTGCATCTGTAGCAACATGCACCTTCTAGTTCCCTTCATGTGCTGTAACCTGTACCATTTGGGTCATGTACATCTGTCGTTGCCTCCTGCATCTACGGTACATCTGTATCTACGGTACACCTGTGTACCATCGTAGATACAGATGTAGACTGTCTACCGTCAAGGGTAGACGAGCGTATAACGTATAACACTCGTTCGTTATACCAAGACGAACGAGCCAGTGTATTATATATATATGCCAAGTATCAGTGTTTCAGTCGCAGGAGGAACACAGACCGTGAACCCTTCCGACCTCTTTTGGTCGTCAGACGAGCTATAACTAAAGTCTCCTTGTGAGCACCTTGACATCCCAGAGCTGGTGTCTTCCCATCTCTCTCAGCATCTTTCCATCTCTCTCAGCATCTTCCCATCTCTCTCAGCATCTTCCCATCTCTCTCAGCATCTTTCCATCTCTCTCAGCATCTTTCCATCTCTTTCAGTATCTTCATCTTACGACGTGTCTCGTGGCTGTCAGGAGCGAGGCGCGACCCTCCATGGAGAACGTTTCAGCCATGCATTAAATGTCTATTAAATATTCGGTACATAAAGAGTTAAATATAAATTGTTGTCCATAACAAGCCATTAAATATTCCACGAACTTCCGCTTCCTGACGCTTGTGTTGGGCCTGAAATTATTATCAGATTTAATTTTTCAAGTTGATGTTAATTAAATCTCATATTTCCCAGGCTCCGAGCTCAGCCATTGAGTGCTTGCATATGTCCAGTTGTGTAAGCGCAAGTGAAATGAATGTTTTTTAATTATTAGACTGTCTGTGTGGGTGTGTATGCTTGTATGTGTGTATGTATGTATGTACTCACCTAGTTGTACTCACCTAGTTGTGTTTGCGGGGGTTGAGCTCTGGCTCTTTGGTCCCGCCTCTCAACCGTCAATCAACAGGTGTACAGATTCATGAGCCTATCGGGCTCTGTCATATCTACACTTGAAACTGTGTATGGAGTCAGCCTCCACCACATCACTTCCTAGTGCATTCCATTTGTCAACCACTCTGACACTAAAAAAGTTCTTTCTAATATCTCTGTGGCTCATTTGGGCACTCAGTTTCCACCTGTGTCCCCTTGTGCGTGTTCCCCTTGTGTTAAATAGACTGTCTTTATCTACCCTATCAATCCCCTTCAGAATCTTGAATGTGGTGATCATGTCCCCCCTAACTCTTCTGTCTTCCAGCGAAGTGAGGTTTAATTCCCGTAGTCTCTCCTCGTAGCTCATACCTCTCAGCTCGGGTACTAGTCTGGTGGCAAACCTTTGAACCTTTTCCAGTTTAGTCTTATCCTTGACTAGATATGGACTCCATGCTGGGGCTGCATACTCCAGGATTGGCCTGACATATGTGGTATACAAAGTTCTGAATGATTCTTTACACAAGTTTCTGAATGCCGTTCGTATGTTGGCCAGCCTGGCATATGCCGCTGATGTTATCCGCTTGATATGTGCTGCAGGAGACAGGTCTGGCGTGATATCAACCCCCAAGTCTTTTTCCTTCTCTGACTCCTGAAGAATTTCCTCTCCCAGATGATACCTTGTATCTGGCCTCCTGCTCCCTACACCTATCTTCATTACATTACATTTGGTTGGGTTAAACTCTAACAACCATTTGTTCGACCATTCCTTCAGCTTGTCTAGGTCTTCTTGAAGCCTCAAACAGTCCTCTTCTGTTTTAATCCTTTTCATAATTTTAGCATCGTCCGCAAACATTGAGAGAAATGAATCGATACCCTCCGGGAGATCATTTACATATATCAGAAACAAGATAGGACCGAGTACAGAGCCCTGTGGGACTCCACTGGTGACTTCACGCCAATCGGAGGTCTCACCCCTCACCGTAACTCTCTGCTTCCTATTGCTTAGATACTCCCTTATCCACTGGAGCACCTTACCAGCTACACCTGCCTGTCTCTCCAGCTTATGTACCAGCCTCTTATGCGGTACTGTGTCAAAGGCTTTCCGACAATCCAAGAAAAGGTATGAAGGTATGTATGAATGTATGTGTGTGTGTATGTATGTATGTATGAATGTATGTGTGTGTGTATGTATGAATGTATGTATGTGTGTATGTGTGTATGTATGAATGTATGTATGTGTGTATGTGTGAATGTATGTATGTATGTGTGTATGTGTGTATGTATGTATGTATGTATGTATGTATGTATGTATGTATGTATGTATGTATGTATGTATGTATGTATGTATGTATGTATGTATGTACTCACCTTCAGTGTATGTTTTTTAGAGTTATATAATTTCTCAGTAACTACGCTGTGTATTTAATATTTGTACCTGTAGGGTCAAGCTCTTGGACCCCGCCTTTCTGACGTTTGGTTGTCTAATGTACTGACACCCGATCTATTTTTACTCTATCATATCTACTACACATATTTCTCACTAAAACACACATACACACACACACACATCCCCAGGAAGTAGTCCCTAGCAGCTGTCTAACTCCCAGGTACCTATTTACAACTAGGTGAACAGAGGCAGCAGGAAAAAACAAATCCTCCCATATCTTTTCTGCCTCAGTCCTCCACTGGATATGAATGATCTCCCGACAGGTCGTCGACTTATTTAACAGAAGTTGGACCCTCTCTATGTACCGATCCTTCAGGAGGCATTCATTCTAGGGATAGCTTACCATTGTGATTTAAGCTTTCCACCCACAAGCAGTCTCCCTCTCTCTCTCTCTCTTTCTCTCTCTCTCTCCCCTTCCGTGTTGGCTGTCGACATTCCCGCCAAACACACACCGAAACTACGATGTTGGTACAACGTTCGAACAAGTTTTTAACATCTCCTAACCAGTTATAACAACCAATATAGCAAGTTGTAACAACGTTTTAATACGTCACAAACACGTTAAGGCAAGATGTAACAACTTTATTATAAGTTGTAACAAGCGAAAAATGGAGACAGTTACGGTTTGTGTTTCCAGGGTTCATTCTCGGGATAGCTTACCATTGTGATTTAAGCTTTCCACCCACAAGCAGTCTCCCTCTCTCTCTCTCTCTCTCTCTCTCTCTCTCTCTCTCTCTCGCCCCTTCCGTGTTAGCTGTCGACATATAAGTCTTCCGGAGCGTCAGACGTGTTCTTCCCCTTCTCCACAACGCCTGACGATGGGCGTCGAGACGTCGACCTGCTAAGGATTATCTCGATGGGTTTCCTGATACTTGTCGTCGCTGCCGTTAATCGTGCAGCAGTGTGGCGGGAAGAGCTTTGTCTGAGTGGCAGGGGGAGGGAGGGTTGCAAGGGGGAGAAGGGGGTCTGAGTGGCAAGGAGGAGTGGAGGTGGATTTGAATGGCAGGATCGATGAGTCAAGGGAGCTGGATCTGAGTGACATGGAGAACCTGGATCTGAATGACAGGGGAAGGGGGAATAGAGTTGGGATTGAGTGATCAGGAACTGGGTCTGATTGGCAAGGAACTGGTAAGGGAAGACGGGTCTAAATGGCACGGGAAGGACTAGACATAGTAAATGTGATAACTATATCTGAGTGGCGAAAGACAGGTAGACCTGAGTGGCGAAAGACTCTGATGACCCCAACAGGGAAGCGATTCGATAAAATATCTGTACCTTATAATTGACCACCGAGTGCTGTCGGGTGTTGGGTAAAAGTCTCACGACTTCCAAAATTTTAGTACAGTCAGTATGGTCTAGTTGGTATAGTACTTGATACGCTGAGGTTCATGGAGCCTTGGCTACCTGTGTTCGAATCTTTCAGGGGTGAGGAATTTTCGGTTATATATATATATATATATATATATATATATATATATACATATATATATATATATATATATATATATATATATATATATATATATATATATATATATATATATATATATAACCTGGCTACGTCTTGGACTAGACCTGGAGAGGATGTTTTAATATTCTGTCTCAGCTTGGGATCAAAGCCGTCGTGAGACACGGTGATCTGGTCGAGTCAACTGCATGTGTATTGAGAAGGTCCTGAGCACTGGTTGTATTGAGCAGGTCACACAGAGATGCTGAGATCTGGTCGTCTTGCGTCTCACAGAGATGCTGAGATCTGGTCGACTTGCGTGTGTCTCCCACTCAACAAATTAATGGCTATATGTTTCTTACAGTCGCTACATTCTCTCTCACTTTTATACAGTGGTACAACCCCTGCCACGGTGCCGATATATATATATATATATATATATATATATATATATATATATATATATATATATATATATATATATATATATATATATATATTCTGAAGATGTATATTCCTTCTGAAGATGTATTTAATATACGAAAGTACTTAAGGAAATTCCTGTTTCATTTTTCCTCCGTGGTCTGACATTGTCACATTCTTAATCACGTGTTTATTTTCGTGATATACACACACATATATATATATATATATATATATATATATATATATATATATATATATATATATATATATATATATATATATATATATATATATATAATCATCAATTCTGATGCATCGTCAGCCTTACTCTTGTTCTTATATATTAATAATAATCTTAGCCTTTTAATCACCTTAAAAATTCATTCAGCGCCATGAAAACGTCTCTTCTCTACAACACAGCCCAATCCCATGGCCACCACGAAGGCATTTCAATCCTTTTTTGCCCCCTAGTGCATTCAAAGGCTTTCCGAAAATCGAGCCTTTTTTGTGTAATTTCGTCTTGCGTGTCGAATACTTAAATTTTCTAATATCGTACGATTTTTAATTTGTCGGTGTGGGATATGTGGCTTGGATAATTAATATACCTTTGAAATATTCGGGATCTATGGTGCTACGGGACGAGGTATGATCTAATATATATTTTGAGAGCTCTTGAGACAACGCATCTACTCTTGAGAGCTCTTGAGACAACACATCTACTCTTGAGAGCACCTGTTGTTTGGTGGTGGGTGCCTTGGTGAATTTTCGTGCTCTGAGGAATTCTCCGAAGAAGAGTAGAGTGTGTGTGTACTCACCTATTTGTGCTTGTAGGATCGAGCATTTTCTCTTGGATCCCGCCTTTCCAGCCATCGGTTGTTTACAGCAATGACTCCTGTCCCATTTCCCTATCATAGCTAATTTTAAAATTATGAATAAAATTTGCTTTCACAACCTGCTCCCCAAGTGCATTTCCTTTTTCCACTACTCTCACGCTAAAAGAATACTTCCTAACATCTCTGTGACTCATCTGAGTTTCCAGCTTCCACCCATGTCCCCTTGTTCTGTTACTATTACGTGTGAAAATTTCATCTATTTCCACTTTGTCAATTCCCTTGAGTATTTTATATGTCCCTATCATATCTCCTCTCTCCCTTCTTTTCTCTAGTGTCGTAAGGTTCAGTTCCTTCAGACGCTCTTCATATCCCATCCCTCGTAACTCTGGGACAAGCCTCGTCGCAAACCTCTGAACCTTCTCCAGTTTCCTTATGTGTTTCTTCAGGTGGGGGCTCTATGATGGCGCGGCATACTCTAAGACTGGTCTCACGTAGGCAGTGTAAAGCACCCTAAAAGACTCCTCACTTAGGATTTTGAAGGAAGTTCTAATTTACGCCAATGTAGAGTACGCTGCTGTCGTTATCCTATTTATATGTGCCTCAGGAGTTAGATTAGGTGTCACATTCACTCCCAGGTCTCTTTCTCGAATCGATACAGGAAGGCAGTTTCCCAGTTGTAGGCAGTATGTGTGTGTGTGTGTGTGTGTGTGTGTGTGTGTGTGTGTGTGTGTGTGTGTGTGTGTGTGTGTGTGTGTGTGTGTGTGTGTGTGTGTACTCACCTATTTGTGCTTGCGGGGGTTGAGCTTTGGCGCTTTGGTCCCGCCTCTCAACTGTCACAGACAACTGTGTGTGTGTGTGTGTGTGTGTGTGTGTGTGTGTGTGTGTGTGTGTGCAGTTACACTCATCTTGGTACTAGACCAACCCTAAGCTTGTTACCCCATGGCGACACCAATTCTAAAGTACAACTTACAGCAGTTTCACATTCTGTTCCCTCTCTCTCTTCTTCTCTCTGTATATATATATGTGTATATATATATATATATATATATATATATATATATATATATATATATATATATATATATATATATATATATATATATATATACAGAATACTTGAACAGAAGAAAATATTAAATGGGAAGAAAGAGATAAAACATACGAGAACAAACAATAAGAAACAGATGAGGAGGGGGAAAATAAATGAGATATTTGGAATAAAGATGAACGAAAATATTGAAGAACTTCAGGAGTCAAGAGTCAGCCACTGAGAAAAAATCAGTGGCAAGTGAGATTACAAAAGTGGAAAAGAGTAAGTAGACAGGATCTGCCAGACAAAAATACTGGAAAATATAATAGATTACTGTAAGAACTAACTAGAGCTAAACCGGAGCAAGGATTGTCGACTCCCTCACCTCGTCGAGAGATGAAACGAGGTAATTCAGGGCCGAGAAAGCAGACCTAATGACTGACAATGTCAGTACTGACCAGTGCCGGACACAATGAGAATGCCCGTCACTGGCACTTTAATCCTAAGAATAGGAACACATTGGTCCATGTTTCTGTTTAGAAGAAGGAAGACTATGATACATGTAGAGAATAACTCATAATAACATGTCTGAAAGCAAACAAGCCAACCACACACACACACACATACTAAATAAAAACAGATCGACAAGGTTTTGGTCCGTCTTGGGAGCCTATAGGGTCGTAATTGAGAAATAATGGAAGAAGAGGGACAATATAAGATCTTATATACATTGCTTCCCCCCCTCCCCCCTCTCACTGTTGCTCAGTCACGACTTGATAAGAATTGAAAGTGGACCGAAATATTGTCACTTTCATTGGATATCAAATGCTGTTTGATTTGCTTTATTAATACTATGAATGTTACCCAATAAATGAATACTTACAAACCATGACAAAGCAACCAAAGTATGATGTTTGAAAGGGAGGGAACGCTAATATTTCAAGACAAAATTGAAGTAATAATGAAAAACAAAGCTGATTACACGTGCACGAAGATAAGATTTACCTTAAATCGCCCTCGAGTCCCAGCTACATTTGTTGCATATATGTATAAGGTGACAAGCAACAACAGAACGAGAGAACGCGACTGGAAGTGATAACAACACGAGAGAACACGACTGGAAGTGATAACTACACGAGAGAACGCGACTGGAAGTGATAACTACACGAGAGAACACGACTGGAAGTGATAACAACACGAGAGAACACGACTGGAAGTGATAACAACACGAGAGAACACGACTGGAAGTGATAACTAAGCGAGATAACACGACTGGAAGTGATAACTACACGAGAGAACATCTCTTCCTTTAGACTCATTATTACTGCCAGTTGTTAATAACTTAACTATGCCTCGGTGTGAGCTCGTGTAACAAGAGGCACTTAAGGCCCCCATACACAGTTTGATAAATAAACAACCCAGTTACTGGCTAAGTGAGCCTGTAACAGGGAGAGAGGTGAAAATAGGGAATGAAGAATCATTACATAAATCGACCAATCTCTGAAAAAATAGACCCCCCTGCTACCTAAAAAAAACCCCTCCTCCCCTGGACCCAAAAACCCCTTTAGGTCAGTACACTCAAAACACAAAACAAACTACAGCCGATGCAGGAGAGGGGGAGGGAAAGAATTTATGATGATGACAGGACTGGCCACTCAAATATAAAGCACGAGGCCACTAAACCTGGTCCAAATTTAGTGGGTGAACGAGAAGGGGTCAGATACCACACACACACATAATTCGGCTCATATGTGTGTGTACTGCCAGAGGTATTTGCCTAAATCTGCCCACCTCGTCTATAATTGATGCGAAAATCAAAATTCTGTTTTGGAGGGATAATTTGAGAAGTTATTGCTGTCGATATTTGGCGACTCTCTCTCTCCACCCCTGTTTTTTTTTCTTCTATTTGAAATTCTTATTTTATTATCTCTTCTTCGTCTCTCCTTTTTTTTTGGACTCTGTTTTTATGTCGGTCTGTTTGTTTGTTTGTCTAACGTTTTCGTCTGTCTGCGTGTCTGTCTGATCGTACTGTCCATCTGTCTGGGTCTGTTCAACTGTCTATGTCTTTATGCCAATTGTTTATTGTCCTTACAATTTGTGTTTATTTTTGTTTTAAACAAACAGGAACAATAGAAAACGACTTCAGACTTCTCTCTCACTCTCTGTCTCTCTCTCTCTCTCTCTCTCTCTCTCTCTCTCTCTCTCTCTCTCTCTCTCTCTCTCTTCTCTCTCTCTCTCTCTCTCTCTCTCTCTTCTCTTTCTCTCTCTCTCTCTCTCTCTCTCTCTCTCTCTCTCTCTCTCTCTCTCTCTCTCTCTCTCTCTCTCTCTCTCTCTCTCTCTCTTTTAATTTTTTTCTCTCTCTCTCTCTTTTCTCTCTCTCTTTTCTCTCTCTCTCTCTCTCTCTCTCTCTCTCTCTCTCTCTCTCTCTCTCTCTCTCTCTCTCTCTCTCTCTCTCTCTCTCTCTCTCTCTTTCTCCTTCCCCTCACCCTATCTTTCATGCCTCCCACACAAAAACTGTTTTGCATATCGTCCCTAAAACATCGACATGCAGGGATAGAAAAGAACCTTAAGATATCCCCAGCTTACGATTGCCTATCCCAATCCCCCAACGCCTTTCGTTCACGTGCGAGGCACGAATTCTATAAATGTCTACCCCCTCCTCCCCCCCGCGATCACCAGATATAGAATTTAGATAAGTTACATGTTTTAAACCTTAACCCAAAATGAAGCTATGTATTTTATCTGTCTTAAGATTACAGAATGGCAAGAATATTCGGTCTAGGTCGAATTTATGGCAAAGATAAAAAAAGTGTATATTGTTTTGTCTTTGGGGGATTGGATTATAATTATTGATTATATAAATCAAACTATTATAGGCACTGTTCATATGTAAATATTATTTGATGTTTATAGATAATGTATATATGTATATAGATGATTGTAGATCATCTACAATATATTATAGATTATGTATAATACTTATAGATGATTATGTATAATGTTTATAGTCGATTAAAGATGATGTTTATTG
>NC_091200.1:16138540-16143540 GCF_040958095.1 Procambarus clarkii | reverse complement strand
TGCTTCATGCGGCCAGTGTCATCAGGGGCTAGTTAAATTTAGACAAGCATTACGATTGGTTGGGAGGTGTTAGGGGAGAGCGAGAGAGAGAGAGAGAGAGAGAGAGAGAGAGAGAGAGAGAGAGAGAGAGAGAGAGAGAGAGAGAGAGAGAGAGAGAGAGAGAGAGAGAGAGAGAGAGGGAGTGGGGATGGGAGGGGAGGTATTTGTGGTGGGAGAGGTAAGAGGGAAGGAAAAATTGATCGCCTAACTGGCCCTAACTTAGAGTATTTCTCAGTCTGTATTGATTCGTTTTTGCTTTGTTTTTGTTGATTCTGGTGCATGTCTCTTGTTGATTTATTGTTAGTGTGTCTGTCATTGACTCTCACTGTCTCGGTGTTTACTCTCTCTCTCTCTCTCTCTCTCTCTCTCTCTCTCTCTCTCTCTCTCTCTCTCTCTCTCTCTCTCTGTCTCTCTCTGTCTCTGTCTCTCTCTCTCTCTCTCTCTCTCTCTCTCTCTCTCTCTCTCTCTCTCTCACCACTGGACGAGTGGGGGGCCCTACCATCCAGTAATCCGGTTGACTCTCCACTGGACGACCCCAACTGATTGAATTCCCCTTCTAAAATTCGATACCACGAAGAGAAGTGTGGGGAGAGGGAGGGGGGGGGGCGGAGGAGAAGAGAGAAAGAGAGAGAGAGAGTGAGAGGGGTGAGAGGGGACGATGAGAGGGCGGGAACGGGGGGTAAGGATTGAAGGTTTTCATGCTACTTGGCGCACCTTTGCTCGCTGCTAACCTTTGTAACCACTCTTCCTGAACCCAATGTAGGTCAGGTCAAATACACGCCGACAAAGGACTCGACAAATTCACTTAACGGAAAACTTAAGTTGGGGGGGGGGCAGCATCACCAAACTTTGTAGGGTGAAAAGTCTGCGGTACGGGACGGAAATAGGTTGGATGGGGGGGGGGGGTCGATCCTATTGGTCTTATTTTGAAAAGAACTAAAGTCACTATTTTGGTCCTATTGGGCCAAAATAGTGACTCCCCACTGCTAATTGGTGAAAGAAAGGCTGGCCGAGTCACTAGATTTATTCACTTTTCTGAGAGAGAGAGAGAGAGAGAGAGAGAGAGAGAGAGAGAGAGAGAGAGAGAGAGAGAGAGAGAGAGAGAGAGAGAGAGAGAGAGAGAGAGAGAGAGAGAGAGAGAGAGAGAAGGATATTTTAGTATCACTGCTACGTTATTCACTCTCGTGTTCTTGATAACATCCTCATAATGCACCCAGAGTTATATATTATAACTGGCAGAATAATTATCTGCCAAGTTCAGATAATTATTCAATATGTAATTATTCCTGTATGTAATATAAATCCATACAGGATCACAAGGCCCTGTATGACTAACCACCCTGTGAGATGGGGATTTTTTAGCATCACGTAGCTAGTTCTTGACCTCACTTTGTACCATATAGGGATGTTTGAAGAAAGAGGGAAGAAAAGAGAGGAGAAGATAGGTGAAGACAGGGGAAGAGAGAGCAGGAGAAGAGGGAAGAGCGAGAGAGTAGGGAGATTGGTAAAGAGTGGAGAGGGGGGGGGGAAGAGGTGTAAGTGTAGGGAGAAGGGGATGCTGAGGGAGAGTTGGGGAAATGGAAAAATAGAGAGGGAGAGGGAACCAGAGATGAGAGAGTAGGGGAGATTGAGAGTGGGAGGAGTGTAGGGAAGAGAGAGTCCTGGGTCCAGCTGGGTATACCCCTCTTGTGTATATACTGATCTATGTATATACAGCTAACTCCCTGTAACTCACAGCCATGAACCACTACATCTCCTTCAAAATATATATATATATATATATATATATATATATATATATATATATATATATATATATATATATATATATACTACATCTCCTCGATATCCACCCAGCAGGCTGGAACACGATATCCACCCAGCAGGCTGGATCACGATATCCACCCAGCAGGCTGGATCACGATATCCACCCAGCAGGCTGGATCACGATATCCACCCAGCAGGCTGGATCACGATATCCACCCAGCAGGCTGGATCACGATATCCACCCAGCAGGCTGGATCACGATATCCACCCAGCAGGCTGGATCACGATATCCACCAAGGAAGCAGCGTAACAAGCAAATTTCTAATTGGATTTCAATTTTACTCCATAAATGTAATAGGAATTTCATATTGCTTTTTAAAACGTCATTTATTTCCTTTAGTATTCAAAATATTTCAGCATGTACACAATTAATAAACTACTAAACAAATTGCCATATATTTTATTCTATATTTTACAGCACTTAGTAATATGATATTGTAGTCTACGAGCGAATTAAATACATGCAATAAAGGTAATTACAATTTTTCACATTTATATATTTGCTATTCAAAGCCTATGAATTTGGCACATAACATGTTTTATTTCAGTTATATGACATTAGTGCCTATGTGGGTGTTAATTAAAGTTAGATCAGAAAATGTAATATATCTATCTATCTATCTATCTATCTATCTATCTATCTATCTATCTATATATATATATATATATATATATATATATATATATATATATATATATATATATATATATATATATATATATATATATATATATATATATATATATATATATATATATATATATTGCGGGGCATCCCAATGCCATCATCTATATCCATTAAAGAGAATCTCTGTTCGAGGTTAGAGGCCAGAAACTTGGGGCTAGCCTCATCCAACCTTGCACAGTGAATGCTGTCGGGTAGGTGCCCAAAATGAGAGGGTCGGACCGGCTCCATTGTTCTCAGTTCAACGTGACAGTCCAGGCCAGGACTCAACCCCAGACGAAACCCGCTAGCTTGGCGCAGGGGCAAGAGTCTTACCACTACACCAACGGAACTGCAACTTCTAGTTGTTCTATGGCCTGGCCACCAGTTCGAAAGAAAATACAGCGAATGATTCGACCATTTCCACGTTGACTTTTCCCTATCAAAGTCTCGATGATTTTGCTAAGTTACCCCCTTCGTCCTGCACAACCAAAATCAATAGAAAACGAGCCAAAGAAAAAATACAAAAAATATCTGCAGAGGAAAACAAAATAAATATATAATGAAGACGTCTCGCGGTGTTTGTGGCAGGACTTGAGAGGCGGAGGAGGCGGCGCTGAGGAAGTCATTTAGTAAAGAGACCGTGACAGGTTAATCTGCGCTTCACTGACACCAACAAACGAGGAGAAACGAGAGCAACAAACATCTCGTGTAAGCTTATGAGTGTGTGAGATCAACAGCACCATTATTTCCGCATTAAAACTCAAATAACAAAAAAATTCCTTAAGATAAAACTGAAAAACGGCTAAAAATGCTGTCAAATAACAATTTCATTGACGAATGAGTGAAGCACCTCTGAGGAGTGGCGTTACTCGTGGGTGCGTAAAATAGGTGCCTCCAAGGAGTGATATATGCCCCCCCCTCCCCCCTGGGTGAGTGAAAAAGGGGTGAGTGCGCCTCTTGAGTCGGGCCACTGCCATGGGTGAGTAAAAGTGTGAAAAGTGAGACCAAGCATCCTACAGCAGGTCATCGGTGGGAGGCCATTGTGTCGCAGATCAGACCGCTCTCAGGGACAAACTAGCATCATCCATTAATGTCTGGCGGTCAATAGGAGCGGGAGGGGGCGAGGGTAGGCGCTAATGGTCGTAGATGGGGACACCCTGAGATTGGTATATCGGCGTGAGCTAGGGGTAGGGGTCAGTGTGTGAGCTAGGAGGCTGCTGGTCAGTGTGTGAGCTAGGAGTAGGGGTCAGTGTGTGAGCTAGGAGTAGGGTCAGTGTGTGGGCTAGGAGCAGGAGTCAGTGTGTGAGCTAGGAGTAGGGGTCAGTGTGTGAGCTAGGAGTAGGGGTCAGTGTGTGAGCTAGGAGTAAGGGGTCAGAGTGTGAGCTAGGAGTAAGGGGTCAGAGTGTGAGCTAGGTGAAGGGGGTCAGAGTGTGAGCTAGGAGTAGGGTCAGTGTGTGAGCTAGGAGGCTGCTGGGAAGAAGGCCCAATGAGCTGGGAAATTGTAGAGAGTGTGGCGGAGAAAGAGACTGAGAAAGGGAGGATAGGAAGAGAGGTAGAGAAAAGGAGGGAAACGAAGGCTTGGAGGGATGAAGGGAAAAAAGAGAGTGAGGAGGACAGAGTAAATATCTTGCAGGAGGAGATGAGAGTAAGATAGAAGCTCAACTAGGTGAGTACACAGAGAGAGAGAGAGAGAGAGAGAGAGAGAGAGAGAGAGAGAGAGAGAGAGAGAGAGAGAGAGAGAGAGAGAGAGAGAGAGAGAGAGACAGAGAGAGAGAGAGAGAGACAGAGACAGAGAAAATCTTCCTGGTAGATACTAGAAACAAATAATAATAATAGCAACAACAATAACAAAAACAATAACAACAACACCACATAAGCGCCAGCAGTGACGTCACCATATCCTACAAACAAACAAACAAACAAACAAACAAACAAACAAACAAACAAAACACACTTTCCTCACCCATTGAGACACCTTCCATGAATGACCAGTCGCCAATATATCTATTTTAACATATAACTAGCAGATAAAAAAAAAGCCTAATCCAGCAGTCATATCCATCGCTTTTCATCGATTTTTATCTCCTTAAGTTTTCTCGCTTTCAAATGTCAAATATGAACAGGAATAAGAAATACCTAAGAGAAGGCAGCGGAGAAGAGGACATCAAAGGAACTGGTGGATGACTGTTAAGAAATGTTAGAGGTCGTGGAGCCAAACTTGAGGCCAAACTTCTCCTTTCCTTCTGGAGCACAGCGCCTTTCTCACGGTCTCCAGCAGAAGCAGAGCGTCTCTCAAGCCTCCAGCAGGAGTCAGTGTACCATCAGCGGAAGGGTGGGAAAGGGGGGGAAAGGAAAGGGGTGAGTATAGGCAACAAGTGGAACGCATTGAAAGAAGCTGCTGTGGCAGAATTGTTAAATTATAACGCAACGTGTATAAGAAGGACAGCAGGCGGAGCATACGGGATTC
>NC_091200.1:16131040-16133540 GCF_040958095.1 Procambarus clarkii | reverse complement strand
CAATATGAAAATATATATATTGGATTCTCCCACAGATAAATGCGAAAACATTGAACGTTAAACATTAACTTTCGTTGTTGCCAGAAACATTGTTTGTGCCGTCTTGCTGACCAGTATATCAGTCACTGTTATCAAGTCACTGTTATCAAGTCACTGTTATCAAGTCACTGTTATCAAGTCACTGTTATCAAGTCACTGTTATCAAGAGGCGCCAGCAAGCTATAAGAGTCAGCCTGATTCATTTATACTCTTCTATTCAAGCCCATCTATACAACCCTATTCATGCCGCTATGCACATTGATACAACCTATTCACAATGGGCAGGGGCCAGATTCACGAAGCAGTTACGCAAGTACTTACGAACCTCTCATCATCTTTCCTCAGTCTTTGACGGCTTTGGTTACATTTTTAAACAGTTTTGAAGCATGAAAACTTCCCAATCAACTGTGGTTATTGTTATAAACAGCCTCCTGGTGCTTCGGAGCTCATTAACTGTTTAATAATTGTAAACAAAGCCGCCAAAGATTGAAAAAAGATGTACAGGTTCGCAAGTGCTTGCGTAACTGCTTCGTGATCCTGGCCCCAGGTTTGTCGAGTCAAATGAAAATGATTAGGTTGGTTGAGCCGTCCACGTTCCCAATCATCTCTGAAGAAATCTTGTCATCTCTAAAGTGATTTAATTTACAATTGAAACGATGATGTACAATCTTTCTTATCGTGTCCATTGATGGATCATTTCCTCCCCTCTCATCAAAGATTCTTAAATTGCAAAAACTTGACTAGTGTCAAATTTAATCTCAAGACAATCGACTTGAGAATGGTCCAGGACGGACCGAAACGTCGTCGTCCCTTCACCTTCTAGTGTGTGGTTTGATCAACATACTTTAGCCACGTTATTGTGACTCATCGCCTGCACTTAACTAGTGTCCATATATGAAGCAACGGGAAACATGCAACATGCAATGAAACACTGAACAGCTGTCTGCTGTTACCAACAAAAAGGAAATCATCGCGGATATCTTTTATCGCAAGATGCTCTGTGTTATTTTATCGTGAATTCCGCTTCAACAACGTCTTACTCCTTCAATCCACCCGCCATTTTCTCCCCTCGATCACATCGAGTATAAGTCTTCTCAAATAAACTCTCGCGAATCTTCATGGAGCTAAGAATCGAAGCTTCACAAGATATGACATTATACAGCTTCAGTTTTAACTCACGCTTAATGCAGCCCCATCGTCCTAAACAACAGTCATATACTCGTTAAACCCAATTCCGCCAAACCTCTTGTTTATAAATGAAAACCGCTCTCTTCACACACACCATTCGCAACTTAAATGCTTCCATTAGCCAATTTTTTCTACTGTGCTGAGAGGCCCTCAGACCCCCGATCAATCACTTTCTTGACAATAAAGAGATTGAGTCTGCCCGGTCCTTGCTCAAACGTCGACTGAAAATGAATGGTGTCGGAATAACGAGGGTCAGTGGCACGCAATGAGCAAAAGGTCAGTTGCAAGCAATGACCTAGATTTAAGCTCGTGTCTTGTCCTTCCTTGTACGGGCTCACCATAGCCCGTGCTACATGGACACTTCGTTCTGAGTAGCTAAATCTGAAACAACAGCATCCTTCCTTGTAAGGAGGGCAGAGGACAAGTTACCGATCCAATTGACCATTCCAGGAGCCGCTCCCTACAGCCAGGAAAATAAAAGTGATATAAAACTCCACACTGGTCCTGTGTGGCCCAAACACCTTCAAATCTGATTTGCGTCTTCTTCAGATTTGTCACTCCGTAAAGTGAATGTGATGTATTAAGTGAGAGGACAGGGTGTTTTGTAAGTGGGGGGCCGAGGTAAGAGCCGGGGTCTCATGGATTACGACTTCTAGGAACGGGGAGTTCAGTAGCTAGTTACAGGTCTCTATATTAGAGGGTTCGGTAGCACTCTTGTGGCATACATCATAGATCACTTGAACACAGGAATGTACATATATTTCTCTCACAGACACACTTGGACAGGTCAGTACTCTTTCTCTTCCTCCTGCCTGCCTCTCAAGTTCATGCACCAGTTCTGTGTGCAGCTGTGCAGGACTGGTGCATTGTTCACATATTCAGTGCATTGGTACTTGGGGGGGGATGTGCGTGCGTGTACTGACCTAACTGTGCTTGCGGGGGTTGAGCTTCGGCTCTTTTGTCCCGCCTCTCAACCGTCACTCAACTGGTTCCTGAGCCTACTGGGCTCTATCATGACTACATTTGAAACTGTGTATGGAGTCAGCCTCCACCACATCACTGCCTAATGTATTCCATCTGTTAACTACCCTGACACTGAAAAAGTTTTTTCTAACGTCCCAGTGGCTCATTTGGGTACTATATTTCCACTTATGTCCCCTTGTTCGCGTACCACCCGTGTTAAATAATCTGTCTTAATCTACCTATCAATTCCCCTGAGAATTTTGCATGTGGTTGTCATGTCTCCACTAACTTTTCTCCGCTCCTTCGACGT
>NC_091200.1:16093540-16128540 GCF_040958095.1 Procambarus clarkii | reverse complement strand
TGAGAGGCAGACATAACTCGGTATTAAGTATATCATTATTTCAATCATGTGTACATTAATTTAAATAAAATATAAAAGTTGATTTAAGTAATTGTGGCATATGTGGCCCCGAGTGCCTTCCTTATCTTAATATTTGTGGCACGGCCTGGTTGGCACTGTAGCTGAGGGCGCCCCCCTAGAGGCGCCCTCTAGAATCGCCTCTTAGAGTCGCCTCTTAGAGTCGCCCCCCTAGGGTCGCCTTCTAGAGTCGCCTCTTAGAGTCGCCCCCTTAGGGTCGCCCCTCTAGAGTCGCCTTCTAGAGTCGCCTCTTAGAGTCGCCCCCTTAGGGTCGCCTTCTAGAGTCGCCTCTTAGAGTCGCCTCTTAGAGTCGCCCCCCTAGAGTCGCCTTCTAGAGTCGCCTCTTAGAGTCGCCTCTTAGAGTCGCCCCCCTAGAGTCGCCTTCTAGAGTCGCCTCTTAGAGTCGCCCCCTTAGGGTCGCCTTCTAGAGTCACCTCTTGGAGTCGCCCCCCTAGAGTCGCCTTCTAGAGTCGCCCTGCCGTCAGGGTGTGAATTAGTGTCATTTAGTCCGTCTAATCTACTCTGGTTCGTCTGTTGTGACCGCTCAGAAGTGCATCTTTGGCACTCAACAGAAGTCCCTCTTTGTCACCCAGAAGATACTTCTCTGTCACCCAGCAGAGGTAGCAGCAGACTGTATAGTGAACACGCGTGTCTTCTCATTTCATTAATATGAGAGTGCCTCTGGGCTCGTTCCCTGCCCCCCCGGCCTTCCTCACTTTATCTAGTTAATGAATCGTAATAACCACACACAAACTATGCGGCGTCATGTGCGCATGATAGCTCGCGCTGGCACGTGTGTCTGGCACTGTTTAGCAGACTGGCACTGTTTAACAGACTGGGATTCGCGGCCTTCTGTACAGTAACTTCTGTACTGTGTTGTAATTCTCGTGTCCACTCTTAAGTTCTCATGCAGTCGATTGTATAACTTGGGAAATATTCTCAAACTTATTCGTGACGTGATAGTTCACGTGAGCTCGGGGAACAACTTGTTCTTGTTCTGGTCATTGATTCGTGTTGGCGTTGGAGGTTAATGATCTCGCCCTAACTTTACTTCCACCCGCAGTGATGCAGTTTTAATCTCACTCCGGAGGATGCTCCCTCTCTCCTCTCCCTCACATTAGAGGATGTTGATGTTCATCTCTCTGGATGCTGCTGGGCGTCTCTCAAATTGGATTCTCCTCGCTCTCTGAATAAGCTACTAGATTATGCTCGTCCTTCCTCACGGTAATGTAACAAGAGAACAGTA
The DNA here is from genome assembly GCF_040958095.1 of Procambarus clarkii. NCBI lineage: Eukaryota > Metazoa > Arthropoda > Malacostraca > Decapoda > Cambaridae > Procambarus > Procambarus clarkii. The sequence goes on along the minus strand of NC_091200.1, from coordinate 16,127,237 downwards.
GAACAGTAGAACAGTAGAACAGTAGTAGAAGACATAACAGCAGAACAGCCACAGGCGCGCGACGCCAGAGAGTCGCGCAATACAATAGAAAAGTCACCGCTCAGAGGAGCTAACAAGGGGACAGGTCAATTCGGGTCAACGGTGATGTAGTCACGAGGTCGTCATCTACGATGCTAATCCGTCAACAGTAAGCCGAGGACCTCACACGCCTCGTTCAGCTGGAGAGCAGGAGATCACGTCCAGGGACACAACAGAGAGAGATGTGGTGGAGGTTAAAGGTATGTGCTTGTGGCTCCGGGAAGGTCATCGTCTCAGGGTCACGTGGAACAACTGGTAGTAAGTCCGACTCTCTTGTACCCAGCAGCAAATTACAGCCCCGCTCCTGTGCCAGGTAAGTCCACTACGGGATCGCCATAGCCCGTGCTACTTGGAACTTTTTGTTCCCAGTAGTTGAATCTATAACAACAACATTGTACCCAGCACCTTATCACTCAATTATTTTTGCCTCAGTAGTTGCAAAGCAGCTCATCAAAGCCTAAACCACCTAACCTAAACTAACCTACCCTAACCTAACCAAACCTAACCTAACCTAACCTAGCCTACGCCTAACCTAACCTAGGCCTAACTATACACAAACTTCCAATATATATTAAGGTAAATTTGTATTTGAGAATAAAAACGATTTTTAAATACATACTTTGGTACCATTGACGAAATTAAAATTTTTGGGGGCCGGGCTTCCGAATAACTGGGCAGCAAATCCGGTCAGACAATGCCAATATATATTCGTCACCCACTTCAATGACAGGATTATTTGGCCCTGATGGTGCCAAATTGGCGGCCCAGGTGCCAATTTAGAAGGAAAATTAGCCACAGAGATGTTATACAGTTTCTCACACAGTCTTCGAGTAACTGAGGATGAAGGTACGAGGTAGTGTTGGAGGGACTCTCCCCCCACCACCTCGCCTTCCCCCAACAGTGAGGTTGGGGAAGTGTTCAGAGCCGCAGACACCAGTCCAACACCCCGGACGGGTACTGGTTCGAGTCCGACGCATGAAAAAGCACCAGATGGCAAAGCAATTACTCTAAAATGTCGCCCAGAAACTTTGTGGCAGAGTGAATGGTCGTACAGGAGTCAGGGAGCCTTTCAGCGTGTGTGTGTGTGTGTGTGTGTGTGTGTGTGTGTGTGTGTGTGTGTGTGTGTGTGTGTGTGTGTGTGTGTGTGTGTGTGTGTGTGTGTGTGTGTGTGTGTGTGTGTGTGTGTGTGTGTGTGTGTGTGTGTGTGTGTGAGTGTGTGCGTGTGTGTGCGTGTGTGCGTGTGTGCGTGTGTGTGTGCGCGCATGCGTACGTTTGCAATGCAACCGCGTCAACATTTTCTTTGATGCTTTCCTTTTTTTCTTCGGTTCCTTCTCTCTCTTGTCTTCATTTCACGTCAGATGCGTCCTCGTCCATCTCTCTCTCTCTCTCTCTCTCTCTCTCTCTCTCTCTCTCTCTCTCTCTCTCTCTCTCTCTCTCTCTCTCTCTCTCTCTCTCTCTCCCAGTCTCTCTCTCTCTCTCTCTCTCTCTCTCTCTCTCTCTCTCTCTCTCTCTCTCTCTCTCTCCCCTCTCTCTCTCTCTCTCTCTCTCTCTCTCTCTCTCTCTCTCTCTCTCTCTCTCTCTCTCTCTCTCTCTCTCTCTCTCTCTCTCTCTCTCTCTCTCTCTCTCTCTCTCTCTCTCTCTCTCTCTCTCTCTCTCTCTCCTTTCTTTCCAAGGGCCGAGGTTTCTCAAATAGAATCCGTAACAATGAGAAGTAGTTGGCTAGAACTGGCGAAGAGTCATCCAGCCTGAGTCTCTGGCCGAAGCCATAGTCAGTAAATGTTTTCGACAACAGCCTGTCTCTGCTGGTGGGTATTGGTTGTTAGTGGGAGGTTGTGGGTTGTTAGTGAGTGGTTGTAGGTTGTTAGTGAGTGGTTGTAGGTTGTTAGTGAGTGGTTGTAGGTTGTTAGTGAGTGGTTGTAGGTTGTTAGTGAGTGGTTGTAGGTTGTTAGTGAGTGGTTGTAGGTTGTTAGTGAGTGGTTGTAGGTTGTTAGTGGGAGGTTGTGGGTTGTTAGTGAGTGGTTGTAGGTTGTTAGTGAGAGGTTGTGGGTTGTTAGTGAGTGGTTGTAGGTTGTTAGTGGGAGGTTGTGGGTTGTTAGTGAGTGGTTGTAGGTTGTTAGTGGGAGGTTGTGGGTTGTTAGTGGGAGGTTGTGGGTTGTTAGTGAGTGGTTGTAGGTTGTTAGTGAGAGGTTGTGGGTTGTTAGTGAGTGGTTGTAGGTTGTTAGTGGGAGGTTGTGGGTTGTTAGTGAGTGGTTGTAGGTTGTTAGTGAGTGGTTGTAGGTTGTTAGTGAGAGGTTGTGGGTTGTTAGTGAGTGGTTGTAGGTTGTTAGTGAGAGGTTGTGGGTTGTTAGTGAGTGGTTGTAGGTTGTTAGTGGGAGGTTGTGGGTTGTTAGTGGGAGGTTGTGGGTTGTTAGTGAGTGGTTGTAGGTTGTTAGTGAGTGGTTGTAGGTTGTTAGTGAGTGGTTGTAGGTTGTTAGTGAGTGGTTGTAGGTTGTTAGTGAGTGGTTGTAGGTTGTTAGTGAGTGGTTGTAGGTTGTTAGTGAGTGGTTGTAGGTTGTTAGTGAGTGGCTGTAGGTTGTTAGTGGGTGGTTGTTAGTTGTTTGTGGGTAGCTGTGAGCTGTAAGTGGGTAAGTGTGGGTTGTCAGTTACGAGTGTAGGTTACTAGTGAACGAGTGAATTGCTAATGACTGTCAGTTTGGGGGCTGTTTACATCCACCCGAATTAACGAGCCACATCCTATTCGGTCAACAGTGTGTTTCGTGGCCACAATTACAGTAATCTCAGAACACACAGATGTAATCACCATGAAAATTAAACTCGGTGTCAATTTATCAAAACTAACAATCTGTATATATTAGGTAATTAAGCTTGAATTGCCTCATTATATGATGCTGAAAGAAGGAGAGAGTGATTAAGACGGTGAACCCGAGACACCAAGATACCAAGAGTCACTAAGAGTTTACCCCAAACAATTTCCGAAACCTGTACATCTTTCTTCAATCATGGAGGCTTGATTACATTTCTTTAGGACTTAAGACTTAAAAAAGGTACTTAAGACCTTTTTTGTGAGCTCCGAAGAAATACGAGGTTGTTTACAACAATAACAACTTTGGATTGAGAAGTTTTCAATTTCGTACATTTGTAAATGATTACAAACTACCCCGTCATGATTAAGGAAAGATGTAGATGTTTCGAAACTAGTCGTTTAAGTACTTGGTGATTTCTGGCTGTGCCCTCTTGAAGGATATCTCTTAGTTAGTAACGAATTCACGTCATTAAACTATGCAATCGATTCCTCCCAAAATATTTTCACGTTAAGTTTTCCCACGTGAATACGACGACTCCAATTAATCATCCAGTCTTCAAAGTGTTCAGCTGTGAACACTAATTAGGCAATTACCAGAGAACGTTCTTTGTGATTTTGCAGCCGAATGTTCAGCCATGACAGAAAATAGGAAACTTTTAAACGCGATCTCTTTCAGGTTAAACCAGCAAGTTATTGATGATATTGTGATAATTGATAGTGAACGTGGTGGTGAACTTGTGGTGAACGGCAAGCAACGCTGTATTGTGAACAGAAGCATGATCGCCAGTGTTGCAAGATAACAGTGTCAACAGTGGCTATATACCTGGTATGGCTATATAACAGGAGATATGCTGGTGCAAAATACACCAGCGTATCTCCTGGAGTATAACGGAGAGGTTTGCACAGACTATATCTTGAGATGATTTCGGGGCTTTAGTGTCCCCGCGGCCCGGTCCTCGACCAGGCCTCCACCCCCAGGAAGCAGCCCGTGACAGCTGACTAACTCCCAGGTACCTTATTTACTGTTAGGTAACAGGGGCATTCAGGGTGAAAGAAACTTTGCCCATTTGTTTCTGCCTCGTGCGGGAATCGAACCCGCGCCACAGAATTACGAGTCCTGCGCGCTATCCACCAGGCTACGAGGCCCCTTATGAGTCTGTGCAGTTATTATGAGACTCTATTAGTCTCTCTTGTTATTACGCAGATCATCCCAACCTCTCATAATGTTATCGGCCTCCCAGACCTATAAGATATCTCGGTTATACTATATCCGAATAAGTTGTGGGTGGATATTAGGTTGTAAAAATATTGGTTGCAGTTTTGATAATGCAGGAGGACTGCATTAAAGAAGGACCTTGACAATCTCCTGGAGTGGACAAACATTTGGTTGTTGCAATTCAACCCCTAACAATTGTAAGGCAATGAAGATGGGAAAGGGAGAAAGGAAACTAGACAGCATCTACACCGTAAAGGAAAGTCAACTACAGGAATAAGAAAGAGAGAAAGACTTGAGAGTAGATATAATTCTAACACTTACACTGGAGACACACATAAACATGTTATCATCGGCAGCATATGAGATTACTGTCAAATATAAGAAAATCGTTTAGAAACCTAAATCAGGACTCCTTCAAGGCATTGCACATAGCATTTGTAATAATAAACACTGGAATACACGCAGCACTCTCAGCAGCTCAGCAGCTCAGCAGCTCAGCAGCTCAGCAGCTCAGCAGCTCAGCAGCTCAGCAGCTCAGCAGCTCAGCACTCAGCTGGCAGCACTCACATGGAATCCAAATTTTATGAAACATAAAAACCAAAATGGAAAGGAACAAAGACCTGCAACAAAATTAGTGCCAGAACCAAGAGGTTTAAGCTAAGATGATAGACAAGTGGAAAAAAATCTCACAACTCTAGAAGATGGAAGAAACACAGTGGGGATATGATCATAATATGCAAGATACTGAGAGGCCTAGAGAAGATAAACAAGGATAGCCACTTCAGATTGAGAGAAAATAAGGATAAGAAAACACAGATGAGCCGAAGGAATGTAAGGAAATGCTCGTACCCTGTATGGATGGTCAACAAGTGGAATGCACTGAGGGAAGAAGTAGTGGAAGCCACCTCCATCCACAACTTGAATGCCAGATTCGACAAGGAATTCGCACGTCAGAAGAGTGAAATTACAAAACAGATGCAACAAGGCCAGTAGGCGGAGCACAAGGACTGAAGACCTTATTTCCACCGTATTCATTGATATCACAACCCTCTACAACCTCAAGTCCCCCCCTCCCACAACCTCTATTCCCCCACACAACCCCCGCCCACTGTCACCACCCCAATCACTGTCACCATCCCAATCATTGTCACCACCCCAATCACTGTCACCATCCCAATCACTGTCACCACCCCAATCAACGTTGTTGTCAAGTGTCACATAATTCCTTGTTCGTCCTCACTATCTCTGCTTACCCGGTCCTGTCACCCCTCTCTTCTCTCTTTCTCATGCTACTCTCCTCTCTCTCTCTCTCTCTCTCTCTCTCTCTCTCTCTTTTGTCACTTCCTCCCCTCCGTCATGGCACTCTTTACTCTCCCTCGTGACATTCACCTGCTTCGTTCATCCTTTATTTATGTCTGTTGTGGCCCTCCTTATCCTTCCCTTTCTCTTTCTCCACTTCGCTCTTCCACACTTGGTCACTTCTCCACCTTATGCTATTTTCCCTTTACAAATAACTTTGTCTCTTTATTCCATTTTCCTCCATGTCTCCTCTCCTCTCATATTTTCTTACTGCTCCATTTCATGATCTTAATGTCAGCTTCCAATCTCATATCTCTTTTTATATTCATTCTTCCTCATATTCTTCATTCATATCTATACGTGCAGATTCATATTCCTGTTAAATTTCTAACATGTTTTTTTTCATTTAATACCACTTCCTTCAAATCTGTTTCCCCCTATCGTGTTAATCTCGGCTTCGTGTTATTCCTCGTTACCCTTTCTCTCTCTCTCTCTCTCTCTCTCTCTCTCTCTCTCTCTCTCTCTCTCTCTCTCTCTCTCTCTCTCTCTCTCTCTCTCTCTCTCTCTCTCTCTCTCTCTCTCACTCTCTCTCACTCTCTCTCTCTCTCTCTCTCTCTCTCTCTCTCTCTCTCTCTCTCTCTCTCTCTCTCTCTCATTCCCAGTACTACAAAAATTGAGAACAGAAATGAAATCTCATATATATTACACGCAGGTCAAACCGGAGTGACAGGTGTCGCCTGTCCGGAACTTCTACGCATTATTTATAGACACAAAAGCATGCGTTTACGCATTTTTCGTGTATATACAGTATGCGTTTACGAAATTTGTATTCCTATGGGTGTTCAAACTGCTTACAGAGAGAGAAAACAACATGTAGATTGAGTCTCGGTCCTCGCACTTTCTCGAGGTCTTCCTCGTGATACATTAGCTTTAGTAACACATACGTTCTAGTGACATATAAGCTTGGAGACGCTGAGGGAGTTTAGAGTCACTGGTCAACAACGGAACAGCTGTCGACACCTGCGACACCTGCGACACCTGCGACACCTGCACAGGAGAGGATGCCATCTTTGTGTGTACTCACCTATTTGTACTCACCTATTTGTGCTTGCGGGGGTTGAGCTTTGGCTCTTTGGTCCCGCCTCTCAACTGTCAATCAACTGGTGTACAGATTCCTGAGCCTACTGGGCTCTATCATATCTACATTTAAAACTGTGTATGGAGTCAGCCTCCACCACATCACTGCCTAATGCATTCCATCCGTTAACTACTCTGACACTGAAAAAGTTCCTTTCCTTGTGTGTGTGTGTGTGTGCGTGTGTGTGTGTGTGTGTGTGTGTGTGTGTGTGTGTGTGTGTGTGTGTGTGTGTGTATGTGTGTGTGTGTGTGTGTGTGTGTGTGTGTGTGTGTGTGGGGATGAAACACATGTCATGAAAAAAAAATCGTTTTGGTGTGGAGTTGGATTTAGGTTGCGTAGGAAGTCCGCTTCCGGCCAGGGGGCCAGATTCACGAAGCAGTTACGCAAGTACTTACGAACGTGTACATCTTTCCTCAATTTTTGACGGCTTTGGTTATATTTATTAAACAGTTTACAAGCATGAAAATTTCCCAATCAAATGTTGTTATTGTTATAAACAGTCTCCTGGTGTTTCGGAGCTCATTAACTGTTTAATAATCGTAAACAAAGCCGCCAAAGATTGAGAAAAGATGTACAGGGTCGTAAGTGCTTGCGTAACTGCTTCGTGAATCTGGCCCCAGGTTATGGCTGGTAAACACACCCCATCCTCCTGTTGTGGCAGTACTTATAGTGAAGATGAGCACCATAGTACATATTCCGACGTACAAAGGAATTAGAAAGTAGAAATCGGACATACTGAATTTGGACCAACCGGAAAAAAGATTTTCTATTTATGTTGCAAAGACAAATTAATAAACTAACCTAATCTTCCTAGACCTAATACAGGCTATCTGAGGCCTTATATAGTACATATGTGTGCTATACTAAGCCTAGGAATATTTAAGTTTGTTTTTTTAGCTGTATTTTTTCCGGACTATATAAAGTGAATAGTACAAGATTCTACTATTTAACTCCTTAGTACGTCATTATTTGTACTATGGTACACATAGTTACAAATAGTACTATATAAACAAATGGATGGGTTGCTAAATGCGTGTTCTTATACCTTAAATGTTCGTCTGCATCAGAATGTACAGATAGGCACAGAATGTACAGATAGGCACAGAATGTACAGGTAGGCACAGAATGTACAGGTAGGCACAGAATGTACAGATAGGCACAGAATGTACAGATAGGCACAGAATGTACAGGTAGGCACAGAATGTACAGATAGGCACAGAATGTACAGGTAGGCACAGAATGTACAGATAGGCACAGAATGTACAGGTAGGCACAGAATGTACAGGTAGGCACAGAATGTACAGATAGGCACAGAATGTACAGGTAGGCACAGAATGTACAGATAGGCACAGAATGTACAGATTGGCACAGAATGTACAGGTAGGCACAGAATGTACAGATAGGCACAGAATGTACAGGTAGGCACAGAATGTACAGATAGGCACAGAATGTACAGATAGGCACAGAATGTACAGGTAGGCACAGAATGTACAGATAGGCACAGAATGTACAGATAGGCACAGAATGTACAGATAGGCACAGAATGTACAGATAGGCACAGAATGTACAGGTAGGCACATAATGTACAGATAGGCACAGAATGTACAGATAGGCACAGAATGTACAGGTAGGCACAAAATACTTACCGACGCGAGTTCGATCCCACCGAATTGCTCCAAAACGTTCCCCCCGATACATCACGCTATGGTAATTCCGGTTTACATTGCCGGTAGCTTAAGGTACAGAATATCATTACCTACCTCAGAAGGTATAAAGATAATCACGCAAAAAAGTGGATTGTGGGTACCAGTTAGATGCATTCCTTGTGCTACGTGAGCATAAGAAATAAAAAAAAGTACTTTTTACGATACTTTTAGCTCGTCATTAAGTTCCCTTAAAATAAAAAAGGCTTAAAAAGCCTTATCGGGGAGTCATATCAGTACCGGTGGACGCATCCCTCGAAACACAAACCGAAACTCTCTCTATTTTCCGCTTGTTACAACTTGTAATAAAGTTGTTACATCTTGGCTTAACGTGTTTATGACGTATTAGAATGATGTTACAGCTTGCTATATTGGTTGTTATAACTGGTTAGGAGGTGTTAAAACTTGTTCGAACGTTGTACCAACGTCGTAGTTTCGGTGTGTGTTTGGCGGGATGAAACAACACCAGGGATCATCTACAGGAAGGAGGCAGTAAACAGAGTGGCTTTGCAATATTGCAGATGTAAACTTAGTATGTTGCGCAGCAGGGTTATCTTGAGTTGATTTCGGGGCTTTAGTGTCCCCGCGACCCGGTCCTCGACCAGGCCTCCACCCCCAGGAAGCATGTATGGAAGCATGCATAAACTTAGTATGTTGCGCAGCAGGGTTATCTTGAGTTGATTTCGGGGCTTCAGTGTCCCCGCGGCCCGGTCCTCGACCAGGCCTCCACCCCCAGGAAGCATGTATGGAAGCATGCATAAACTTAGTATGTTGCGCAGCAGGGTTATCTTGAGTTGATTTCGGGGCTTTAGTGTCCCCGCGGCCCGGTCCTCGACCAGGCCTCCACCCCCAGGAAGCAGCCCGTGACAGCTGACTAACTCCCAGGTACCTATTTACTGCTAGGTAACAGGGGCATTTAGGGTGAAAGAAACTTTGCCCATTTGTTTCTGCCTCGTGCGGGAATCGAACCCGCGCCACAGAATTACGAGTCCTGCGCGCTATCCACCAGGCTACGAGGCCCTACCAGGGTGAGGTAAATATCAGTCCGACAGCATGTGTGTCGTTGATTAAGTAAGGTTGGTATTGATGTCTTGCTTTTCGTTGGGCGAGGTATTCCAATTTGTTCACACGTGCATCGGAGCGTCGTTGAACGCCATAAAAGCGTCTTTGTACGCCATAAAAGCGTCGTTGTACTCCAATAGAACGTCGTTGTACTCCAACAGAACGTCGTTGTACTCCAACAGAACGTTGTTGTACTCCATCAGAACGTCGTTGTACTCCAACAGAACGTCGTTGTACTCCAACAGAGCGTCGTTGTACTCCAACAGAACATCGTTGAACTCCAACAGAACGTCGTTGTACTCCATCAGAACGTCGTTGTACGCCATAAAAACGTCGTTGTACTCCATAAAAGCGTCGTTGTACGCCATAAAAGCGTCGTTGTACGCCATAAAAGCGTCGTTGAACTCCATCAGAACGTCGTTGTACGCCATAAAAACGTCGTTGTACTCCAACAGAACGTCGTTGTACTCCATCAGAACGTCGTTGTACGCCATAAAAGCGTCGTTGTACGCCATCAGAGCGTCGTTGGACTCCATCAGAGCGTCGTTGTACGCCATAAAAGCGTCGTTGTACGCCATCAGAGCGTCGTTGGATTCCATCAGAGCGTCGTTGGACTCCATCAGAGCGTCGTTGGACTCCATCAGAGCGTCGTTGAACGCCATGAAGGCGTCGTTGTACGCCATCAGAGCGTCGTTGGACTCCATCAGAGCGTCGTTGGACTCCATCAGAGCGTCGTTGAACTCCATCAGAGCGTCGTTGAACGCCATGAAGGCGTCGTTGTACGCCATCAGAGCGCCCACCATAAACACACGTATACCACCAAAATACTCAAACTCTAACCTCAAGTTCGTTTCCCTTTCGTTATAATCCTTGTGTATAGCCAGACTTTAGCAGCGGTCACACGCTTGCCTCCTCACAGTCAGTATAACCCCAGCATGGCATCTCGTGGGCACGGTGCCAGGGGTGCCCACCTCAAGCCCTCGCCAGAGTGCCAGCTCAACACAGTTGTGTTTGGGCTATTGACGGCACCTCCGCACGGTCTCTCCTACAGTGCCTCTGGGACACAGTGCCTCTGGCACCTAGATGACACCTGCTAAACGAGTGACATTATATATTTGGATTCTACGTGTACAGTCCAATTCCCTGGTGTTACGTGTGTCTTTGGTTCAAGTGAATTTATATACATTCTATAGTATGACGCCCAAAACTGATCTGCATAATCTAAATGGGGCCTAACCAGAGTAATTAAAGCGTTACGTGTTACGTGTATCTTTGGTACGGTCGGTATCCGTGTATCTTTGGTACGGTCGGTATCCGTGTATCTTTGGTATGGTTGGTATCCGTGTATCTATGTGTCCTGTGTCCTGTTGATCTATGTGTACAGTCGTCAACTCGAGTGAATGTGAAGATCAGAAACGCTGGCTGAGTGTTTAGCCTCATCTCTCGGCTTACCACACCGTACAAAAACCAACGTGCTAAACTAGCCAGAAACGTGCGAACCCATGCCACCCACCTAACCTAATTACCAACTGATACATAGAAAATGAGGATTTTGGCGAATGGCAATTATTCTTACATAGTACGTTGTATTTGGTACGCTGGTGAACGTAACCCTAACGACGTGTGAGTGCAGAGGACGGGTTGCAGCGTACGGCAGTGAAAGTTGGCAGCACTGCACAGAACCAAGCACCTAAGACGCAGGATCTTGCGTCTAAGATGTGTAGTGAGACAGTGAGCACAAAAATAAGTTTTTTTTTGCAATAGTAACCGCTAAAGAGTTTGATATTAAAGCACGGACTGCGGGACTACGTAGGGGGAACTACTGTAAACTCCTAGATTACATCTCAGCATCCTCTATTTCGTCTGGTCTCTAAGAATCTCGGCTGTGATCCACAGGTACGACCCTTCACAAATTAACATGTCGTTCTTGTCACTACATTTGTCGGCGTGTGAGACGCATCAGTTTTCCAATTATATTTTGTTGAATTTGTTTTTTTTAGTATGTTTTATCATATTTTTTAATTGAAAGAAATATTCAGACAGTTTTTCAGGTAAAAAAAGTGATTTTTGTGTACGTAAAAGTGATTTTTGTGTACGTAAAAGTGATTTTTGTGTACGTAAAAGTGATTTTTGTGTACGCAAAAATCGTAGGTACGTACGATTTTTGTGTGCTGGACCGTAAACTTGCGTCCTGTCCGCCGGCAAATACAGTACTCGTTCACAAAAACCATAATTGTATTTTGAAGTCTAAGGCACGACAACATATACCCATAAAACATTGTTATATAAACTATAGTATCTTTAGTGACCAAAAGTGACGGTCTTACACCAGAGGCCTCTGCATAGGTATATGCACACTATTACTTAATAATAAACAGGTAACTTTTACGGGCCACTCATAAAGAATGGCTTAATCTTCACCAGTTAATCAGTTAACTTCATACCCAAGACGATTCACCAACATTCTGAACCTAGCCTAACCTAATCCAGTCCAACCTAACTTTACCCCACCTTGCCTAAACCAAACTACCCTAATCTAACCCAATCAAGCATAACCCACAAGCTAACCTAATCTAACTTAACCCAGCCAAGCCCAACCCAATCTGCCCTGGCTAAAGTTAAAGATCTGGACGATTTTAACAATTAGAAAACGAGCTTTGTCGAACTGCCCGTATACAAGTTCACCGGATTTATGCTATTTTATATATATATATATATATATATATATATATATATATATATATATATATATATATATATATATATATATATATATATATATATATATATATATATATATATATATATATATATATATATATATATATATATATATATATATATATATATATATATATATATATATATATATATATATATATATATATAAACAACAAATATATATTGCAAATTAATAAAAACATTTTCTCTGTGTTGCACTTGCCATAATTGCTGGCAGAGGGTGCACTCAAGTATATTACACAGACGGGTTATAACAGCGACGACCCCCAGGGAGCGATTAACACCGGGGGCGAGGCTCCACTGCGACTCACAAGCACCAAACACCTGTACAAACAAGGCTGATCTCTGTGATATTTTAAAACAATGTAAAAGTTTTGTGAGCACTTGAAACTGGCTCATTTATTTAACAACAACAAAAGAAGGTTTTAGTGGGTTCGCACCAGACACAACAGTTTGACGACTCACTGAGGGTTGCTATGTACGGTAGATAATAGGAGTTAAATTTGATATTTGATAAATAAATAATAAGATAAATAATTGGAAATAACAGATAAATGAATGGAAATAACACACACACACACATATATATATATATATATATATATATATATATATATATATATATATATATATATATATATATATATATATATATATATATATATGAATATATGACGTCATAACCCGCAGGATGGGCCTGGCATGTGACGTCACAGCCCTGAGGTAGGGCTTAACATTTATAACGTAAAGGCAATAGAAGAGACTTAAGCTGTAACATATCCGTTAGGGCATTTGGCGAAGCTTTACGTATGACGTCATAGTAGAGAGGGCGGGGCTTGACGTGGGATGAAAACTCACAGACACAAATAACGTTTAAAAAGTCAAACATTCATGGAAATAGGTGGTGGGAGCTTCAAGCAGGTCGGCGTTCAATCCCCGACCGTCTAAGTGATTGGGTACCATTCATTCCTTCCCCCGTCCCATCCCAAATCCTCATCCTGATCCCTTCCCAGTGCTATATAGTCGTAGTGGCTTGGCGCTTTCTCCCGTTAGTTCCCTTCCCATCATGACTCTACTGATAGTGGAATGAGGAAGATAACAAGATGCCATGATGCACTGATACGCTTCTTAGATCTCCCGATGCCATAAAATTAACAGTTTCATGTAAAAAAAAAATAACATTCTAGCACATAAATTCATCTACTTGATTGGCAACACCTGCTGTATTACAACATCAAAAATTTCGAGCTCACTACATTTCAGCGAAGCGCTTAATGTTTCGATTGATTGATGTATTGATACGGATGTTTCATTGAAGTTTGTGTATACATAACATTCCTTGATGAACAAATCCACAAGGGCCGTGACGAGGATTCGAACCTGCGTCCGGGAGCATCCCAGACACTACCTTAATTCCCTGATCTTAGCTCTATTACCTGCTTTTACCAGTTTCTTGCTCCGAGCAGAGCCACCTGCTAGGAGGAGGTAGCCCCGAGAAATTAGTCTTGATCCCTACCTCAGAGTTCACTGGGATAATCAGTCTGACAAATATGAAGATGCTGTGGAGAGGAGGAGTAATTCTCTTGTGATACAGATGAACTCGAATGTGAATAATCCCTTCACTGGTAATCGACGGTAATCCAGGATATATAATGTGAGGATAAACACTCGGCATTCGTCTGGAACTTATCCTAGATTCCCTGTTGGGGAATACACCGCTCAAGTGCAAACTGAGACGATGTTAATTACTCAGACTTTGATCCAGGAGTCCAATGACCATCACTGCGAGCGCCTCTCTATCAGACACTTGGGGGATTCAACAGGTTGTGTTGTCGAGCAGTGGTTACGGGAGACTGAGTCTTTGTCCAGTCAGACTAGGTGTCCGTTTCCTCCACTCTATATTCTGTATACTAAGCTGGATTGACCGGCTGTCCCCTGTGAGACTGGTTGTATGTCCCTTCTTTATCCCCCCCCCTTCTCTCTCTCTCTCTCTCTCTCTCTCTCTCTCTCTCTCTCTCTCTCTCTCTCTCTCTCTCTCTCTCTCTCTCTCTCTCTCTCTCTCTCTCTCTTTCTCTCTCTCTCTCTCTCTCTCTCTCTCTCTCTCTCTCTCTCTCTCTCTCTCTCTCTCTCTCTCTCTCTCTCTCTCTCTCTCTCTCTCTTTCTCTCTCTCTTTCTTCACCCCCCTCGCTATACTTTCCTCACTTTCCCTACCTTCTCCTCCTACACCTTTTAATTTGTATTCCACTTCTCTTCTTTCCTCACTGATTCCAACCTTCACTCCTACTCGCCTGCCTTCTCCCTCACTCTCTCCCCTTCACTCTCACTTTCTCCCCTTTACTCTCACTCTCTTCCCTACTTCCCGGCGACACTTAGCTCCTGTCGATCAGGTAACACTACACGCTCCATCAAGATATTTTGCCTCTTGCTGAAGGATGTCACATCCCAGATAGTTCTTAATCCTGCCTTATAGCGTTGACCCGCAATCCTTAAAAATCTGTGACTTTTACCGGTTGTTTAAGAAGAGAGGAACTGCACCCCAGCGCAGCGAGGTGCGGTGTTGAGAGGTGCGGTGTAGCGAGGTGCGGTGTTGAGAGGTACGGTGTAGCGAGGTGCGGTGTAGCGAGGTGCGGTGAAGCGAGGTGCGGTGTAGCGAGGCTGGGTAGATTCCGGCGTAGAGAGGAATGAGACATGATCGTGCTACAGTGGGTGGACTGACGTTTTTGGAGTGTGTTTGGGCTGGTCGGGGAGTGGGTGGCTGATGTAGAATGTTGCATGCCAGGGAGGGGCAGATCGCGGAGGGTGAAAAGAGTGGCTCACTAGGGTACTGTTCTAATTTTATCAGCCCACCGTGCCCCCGGGCTGCTTGATATGAACGCCCGGACAATGGTATACCCTCGGGGTATGTGATTATTGCGAAGCTCTGACAGAAGCAAAATGATTCAATAATTAATTTGCTTACAAACAGCAGCATGGGCACAAGAACGTCAAATCATCCCTCACAAACAGCAGCATGGGCACAAGAACGTCAAATCATGCCTCACAAACAGCAGCATGGGCACAAGAACGTCAAATCATGCCTCACAAACAGCAGCATGGGCACAAGAACGTCAAATCATGCTTCACAAACAGCAGCATGGGCACAAGAACGTCAAATCATGCTTCACAAACAGCAGCATGGGCACAAGAACGTCAAATCATGCCTCACAAACAGCAGCATGGGCACAAGAACGTCAAATCATGCCTCACAAGTTTCTGCATTTACCCAAGTCCGTCTGATCCTGACTCACGAACCTGATAGAATTAACAGAAATCAAACAGGAGAGAGGATGAGAAGGATGAGCTGGAGAGACAGGAGAGAATAACGAAGAGGGAGCAGAGCTGAGAAGGAAGATCTGATGTAAGAGAAGGCAAAGAATCACTGCTGGAGAATGATTGACGTGGCGAGGCGTGGGGTTATTCTTGGTCAATGTGAATCATCCCTCAGAAGGGGGTAAACTTCTACACTACAAAGAATCACTGCTGGAGAATGATTGACGTGGCGAGGCGTGGGGTTATTCTTGGTCAATGTGAATCATCCCTCAGAAGGGGGTAAACTTCTACACTACGGGATCACCATAGCCCGTGCTGCTAGGAAGTTTTTGTTCCAAGTAGCGAATCTTTAACAACAACATCCTGAGGGATTATTCTTGGACAAACAGGATCAGTCTGTTTGCTGATGATGTAAACATTATGAGTTTGATTACACAGTTCGGAAGACTGGAAAAATTACAGAAACACGTTCAAAAACTGAAAGAACGCCCTACCAAGTGGTTGCTAGAATTTAACTTCCGTTAGTGTAAAATAAGGCCAACGGGTGCTGGATGGATACGAGGGACCAGACATGTGTTACAAAACAGGAGAGAGGAAGTGTTCATAAATTCGAACAAAGAAAAGATATCCGTAGTCAGACAAAATTTGTAGCAAGACATTCAAAGTTGGCTAACATACGAACTGACTTCAGAGAGTCAGTAGAGTTGGTAGAGAAGTTCTGCAACTGCGGTACCAGCACACAGTTCAACTCTCGTCACACACAATACGAATCTGGAAAACTTTATGGATATGCTACTGGGGACTTTATGGATATGCTACTGAGTCGCGTCATGAGTTATGAGAAAAAAACAAGAAACATTTCTCCTTGGAAACACAAACCGAAACTGTCTCTATTTTCCGCTTGTTACAACTTATAATAAAGTTGTTACATCTTGGCTTAACGTGTTTATGACGTATTAGAACGTTGTTACAACTTGCTATATTGGTTGTTATAACTGGTTAGGAGGTGTTAAAACTTGTTCGAACGTTGTACCAACGTCGTAGTTTCGGTGTGTGTGTTTGGCGGGCTCCACCTGACCATCATTCATCAAATTATCAAAACCTGTACATCTTTCAATAATAATTTATTTATTTATTAAATAGTACAGTTAGGCATAAGTTAGGTTAGGTTAGGTTAGGTTAGGTTAGGTGTTTAGATTCTGTTGGCAATTATTTGCATTTGAAATACGTGGATAAACCATTTACGGAGTAGCAATTCGAACAGTGGTCGTCACCGAAGCACTGGTCGAGAAATATTCGAACCTCAGCATCCGTTATGAGTCGTGTGTAAACAGTTTTTTATTCATAAACGAGGAGCGCGTGTTTGGCGGCTGGATTAACGAACTTAGTTGACGAGGCCTTAGCTGATGAGAACGAGGCTGAGACATGCACAATGAGCCACAGGGATGGCTGAGATAACATGTTTGATGTCAGAGTAGTAAATAAACGGAATGAAGTAGAGAGAGGAATGGTAGAGGTAGAGGTAGACTCCATATACGTATTGTGGAGTGGTGGAGGCAGACTCCATATACGTATTGTGGAGTGGTGAGGCAGACTCCATACACGTATTGTGGAGTGGTGGAGGCAGACTCCATATATGTATTGTGGAGTGGTAGAGGTAGACTCCATATACGTATTGTGGAGTGGTGAGGTAGACTCCATACACGTATTGTGGAGTGGTGGAGGCAGACTCCATACACGTATTTTGGAGTGGTGGAGGCAGACTCCATACACGTATTGTGGAGTGGTGGAGGCAGACTCCATACTCGTATTGTGGAGTAGTGGAGGCAGACTCCATACACGTATTGTGGAGTGGTGGAGGCAGATTCCATACACGTATTGTGGAGTAGTGGAGGCAGACTCCATACTCGTATTGTGGAGTGGTGGAGGCAGACTCCATACACGTATTGTGGAGTAGTGGAGGCAGACTCCATACACCTATTGTGGAGTGGTGGAGGCAGACTCCATACACGTATTGTGGAGCGGTAGAGGTAGACTCCATATACGTATTGTGGAGTGGTGGAGGCAGACTCCATACACGTATTGTGGAGTGGTGGAGGCAGACTCCATACTCGTATTGTGGAGTAGTGGAGGCAGACTCCATACACGTATTGTGGAGTGGTGGAGGCAGACTCCATACCCGTATTGTGGAGAAGTGGAGGCAGACTCCATACACGTATTGTGGAGTGGTGGAGGCAGACTCCATACACCTATAGTGGAGTGGTGGAGGCAGACTCCATACACGTATTGTGGAGTGGTAGAGGTAGACTCCATACTCGTATTGTGGAGTAGTGGAGGCAGACTCCATACTCGTATTGTGGAGTAGTGGAGGCAGACTCCATACACGTATTGTGGAGTGGTGGAGGCAGACTCCATACTCGTATTGTGGAGTAGTGGAGGCAGACTCCATACACGTATTGTGGAGTGGTGGAGGCAGATTCCATACACGTATTGTGGAGTAGTGGAGGCAGACTCCATACACGTATTGTGGAGTGGTGGAGGCAGACTCCATACACGTATTGTGGAGTGGTGGAGGCAGACTCCATACACGTATTGTGGAGTGGTGGAGGTAGACTCCATACACGTATTGTGGAGTGGTGGAGGTAGACTCCATACACGTATTGTGGAGTAGTGGAGGCAAACTCCATATACGTATTGTGGAGTGGTGGAGGCAGACTCCATACTCGTATTTTGGAGTGGTGGAGGCAGACTCCATACTCGTATTGTGGAGTGGTGGAGGCTGACTCCATACACGTATTGTGGAGTGGTGGAGGCTGACTCCATACACGTATTGTGGAATGGTGAAGGCTGACTCCATACACGTATTGTGGAGTGGTGGAGGTAGACTCCATACACGTATTGTGGAGTGGTGGAAGCAAACTCCATACACGTATTTAGTTGTATACACAATAATTCCTAACAGATCCAGGAACTATTACACAAATCGGTTGAATAACCAAAGACAGGGACCAAAGAGCAAAAGCTCTGCCCTACAAGCACAGTAAGGTGAGCACATCAATATTTTAATATACTGAAAGCAATCTACGATAGTACAATGGTAAACTATTACAACTAAACAATAATACAATGATATATTAAAAACAAATCCCGTGGTTTACAAATTAAAGTGATACAGCAATGCATTGACAAAGAAAATACAGTACTGGAGGGATACCGATACAAAAAATACAGTGATACAGTAATACATTAATGAAAGAGACGCGGGAGAGACCGTGGGAGGATTGGTCCTTGTCAGACTCTTCCATAAACACACCGCCCACTCAGGGGACATAATCCTGACATACTAAATACCGTCGATGTTAATGAAGTCTTGACAGTAACGAGACTGTTTGCTGGGGTATGTGTCTGCTGGTGTATGTGTGTGTGTATTTACTATTTGTATCTGCAGAATCGAGCTATTAGCTCTTGGACCCCGCCTTTTTAACCAATTTATTTTTCCTCTATTATGTCTGCTACATATATTTATCTTACATACATATCCCCAGGAAGCAGCCCGTAGCAGCTATCCAACTAACAGGTACCTATGTACTGTTAGGTGAACAGATGCAGCAGGGTGAAAGAAACTCCGCCCATTTGTTTCTGCCTGTGCCAGGGATCGAACCCGGCACCTTTAGACTACGACCCCAGAGCGCTGTCCACACAGCCCCGATGTGTGTGTGTGTGTGTGTGTGCGTGCGTGTGTGTGTGTGTGTGTGTGTGTGTGTGTGTGTGTGTGTGTGTGTGTGTGTGTGTGTGTGTGTGTGTGTGTGTGTGTACTCACCTAGTTGTACTCACCTAGTTGTGTTTGCGGGGGTTGAGCTCTGGCTCTTTGGTCCCGCCTCTCAACCGTCAATCAACAGGTGTACAGATTCATGAGCCTATCGGGCTCTGTCATATCTACACTTGAAACTGTGTATGGAGTCAGCCTCCACCACATCACTTCCTAGTGCATTCCATTTGTCAACCACTCTGACACTAAAAAAGTTCTTTCTAATATCTCTGTGGCTCATTTGGGCACTCAGTTTCCACCTGTGTACTCACCTAGTTGTACTCACCTAGTTGTGTTTGCGGGGGTTGAGCTCTGGCTCTTTGGTCCCGCCTCTCAACCGTCAATCAACAGGTGTACAGATTCCTGAGCCTATCGGGCTCTGTCATATCTACACTTGAAACTGTGTATGGAGTCAGCCTCCACCACATCACCCCCTAATGCATTCCATTTGTCAACCACTCTGACACTAAAAAAGTTCTTTCTAATATCTCTGTGGCTCATTTGGGCACTCAGTTTCCACCTGTGTCCCCTTGTGCGTGTTCCCCTTGTGTGTGTGTGTGTGTGTGTGTGTGTGTGTGTGTGTGTGTGTGTGTGTGTGTGTGTGTGTGTGTGTGTGTGTGTGCGTGCAAGGTGTTTGCAATAGTGTGCAATGGGAAGCAAGGCGTTGGGACATTAATTGACACCTGTACAGGTGTGTAGTGAAGGCAGTTGTCAGTTAGGGAATGTAGTGCCCAAAGCAAAACACACACACGCACACGCACACACACACACAGACACACACACACACACACACACACACACACACACACACACACACACACACACACACACACACACACACACACACACACACACACACACTCACACACACACACACACACACACACACATGAGCGACCACAGTGTACTGGCGTTTGAGTATCTGGTTGAGGAAGGGTTATTGAACTCGAGGAGGGGTACTGAAAATAAAAAAACTGGCATTCCACACACACACACACACACACACATACACGTGCGAAGTCGCATGAGAAAAGGCCACTGGGGACATGATCACGACATACACAGTTCTAGCAGTGTAAACAAATGGATGACATAATATAACACGAAAATAAAGTAAACTGAAGAAGGCCTATTGGTACATTCGAGGCCGCTTCAATTTACATTCACCCAAACTAATTCGCAACATATGTCTAGCCTACGCTTGAAACAACCCAACGATCACACGTCTTATTTTACTCGGTAATGTGTTTCCAAAATCAACGATCGTATTTCCAAACTAGAATTTACCTAGTTTTTTTTCCTAAATCTAAATTGACTCAATTTAAATCCATTATTTTGTATACAATTTTGAGAAGATAGAGAAGAAAGGGGCGCTAAAGGCAGCGACAAATTAAAGGAACTAGAAAGTGAGGTATTGGATTCAGATTCCAAACGAGAATTCAAAAGCAGATGAACTATAACTGAAAAGGGGTGTTTGGGAGATTGCAAACCTGTCAATTGAGGGTTACAAGAGCTTGCAAACCTGTCAATTGAGGGTTACAAGAGCTTGCAAACCTGTCAATTGAGGGTTACAAGAGCTTGCAAACCTGTCAATTGAGGGTTGAGATGTGGGTTACAAGAGTTTATAACTCTTAATAGGTAATAGGTAATTAATAGGCAATTAGATGAGGTGATTACTTGTACAGAAACACATTCCACACTTTTCTGTTAATGTTTGCATTAATCGTTAATTTGTTAATGATTCATATTTATTGAATAATGAACAGTTATATACAGCGCACAGCATAACACATACGTCAGACCAGTGCTGAAATATGTAGCTACAGCGTTGACTCCATATCTTATTCAACACAAATCGAACCTAGAAGATGTTCGGAGGCATGTCACCAGACTAGTCCCAGAGTAGAAAGGCACGAGATAAAAAGAAAGCTCGCACCACTAGAGTAGAAAACAAAGCAAGAGAGACTTAATCACGACATACAAAATCCTAGGAGGATAGATAATTTGAAATAGGTGGGGTCACGAAGAGGGGAATACAGGTGGAAACTAAAAATACGAATGGAACACATGGGCTATTAGAAAACATTTGTTTAAAAAATCATTTGTTTACTTGAAAACATTTATTTAAATTGTAGCAAATTGAATGAAGCGTGCAAGGAAAACTTTATTCATGGCATTAAAAGTAGATATGGCAGAGCACTAATTTTTTCGGGAATGCATATATATACCAGCCGGTTGAACATTGAGAGGCGGGACTCAGGAGCTGCAGCTCGGCCTCCCCGAGAACAGCTAGTGGTGTACAATCAGGTAAACCCAAGAAACACTATTACAAGCACTCGCACAGTCGGAGAGAGAACACTGTACACTCACAACACATTCACATGTTTAAACCCACGCAACATAGAACTAACACCTGCTCACCTACTCTCCATAAACACACAAACAATCCTCTACTTAAATGAATATCGTATCACCAGTTGACTGACCGGCGGGACCAAAGAGTCGAAGCTCAACCCCCCACAAGCACAACTAGTTGAGTACAAACACACGCAATTCTTTACACAAGCACACACACTGGTCAACGAGTCACTCGTTCTTCACACCAACGGCGATAATTGAGTCGTAAGTCGTAACGATCAAACGTCACGTCACGTCACGTCAACTCTGTGACGTAACAGCACGTGTCACCAAGCCTGTTTAGACCAGTTCAGGAACCCGTTACTTAAGGCGACGCTCCGAAGGTCACAAGGGGGTGGAACCTGTCTTGGGTGTTTTGCATAAGCTGAGGAGTTCCCTCACAGTGCTAAGTGACTCGCTTGGATTCAGGTATATATAATTAATTGGCTTACAGGTGAGCAGCTAGGTACTCGCGTGTGTGTGTGTGTGTGTGTGTGTGTGTGTGTGTGTGTGTGTGTGTGTGTGTGTGTGTGTGTGTGTGTGTGTGTGTGTGTGTGTTAGTCGCCATTCACTTTGACGCAGTTATTTTGATTGTGTGATATATCAGTTTCTTTACGCACGACTAAGCGGAAAATCTGTGTTAATTGGCAATCTCGTTTCAAAAGAAGGGATAAGGCAGTCAGGGTGTAAGTGCAGAAATGTGTGTGGGGGAGAGAGAGAGAGAGAGAGAGAGAGAGAGAGAGAGAGAGAGAGAGAGAGAGAGAGAGAGAGAGAGAGAGAGAGAGACAGAGACAGAGAGAGCTAAACTTCATTCCCAAGATCTCACCTTCATTACTGACCAATTAACTACCTGTTGACGATTTCGGGGATCAGTATCCCCCGCGGCCCGGTCTCTGACTAGGCCTCCTTATAAATAAGAGTCAACAGGCTTTAAACACTTATTTTTTTACTAGTCTCAATGGCAGTACCATGCAGCCTTGTTATCATTATCGCATATATATATATATATATATATATATATATATATATATATATATATATATATATATATATATATATATATATATATATATATATATATATATTATATATATATAATTACCAAGCACTGAAGGGCTCGTCTGGTTGCGGACTCAAGCCTTCTACCATAGGGAAAGCCATATTCTCTCTCTCTCTCTCTCTCTCTCTCTCTCTCTCTCTCTCTCTCTCTCTCTCTCTCTCTCTCTCTCTCTCTCTCTCTCTCTCTCTCTCTCTTTCGTCCACTTGTTCGCTCCATCAGTAAATAAAGCACCATCAAAATTCCCATCACATACCATCTATTACAGATATATATATTTTACGAGCAAGGGTTAATTACTAAGTGAGTAACAAACCCACCATTGCCAATAAAATGGCTATAAAAAGCTTCCTCCATTGCAGTTATTTCTGGTCCCCCCCCCCCTTGATGTTTGTATATAGTTCTGTGTGTATGTGTTTGCCTATGTGCGTTTTCGTGGGTGTGTGCTTGCGTGCGTATGTGTGTGTGTGCTCGTACAGGTTAAGCTACACCTTTTGGTTCATGCTTCTCAATAGTGAGAGTGTCGAACCTCTCATCAATCGACAATTGAGCTTGATATCTCAACCTGTCCTCTTAAAAAGAACGTCGCTTTTGGCCGTTTGCCCGTATGGCCGAATTTGGACGTAATTTGAAAATTAAAAAATATGAAAATAAATTTGGGATTTTTTTTTTCAACAACAGTAAGTTAAGGGTCCTCTGATAGGTTAGGTGGGCAGGAAATTCTCATAAAGTTTCAAAACGTTATGAAAAACGTTAATTTAAAGTGTCCTCTCCTAACCTCTGCGCGAATGCCGGCCGACTCAAATAGAAAACGGAACAGAACGTCACTTTTGTGAGTCGATTTCATTTCAAATTACGTCCAAATTTAGCCATATCGCGCATACGAGCCAAAAGTGACGTTATTTTTAAGAGGACGGGTTAGATATCTAACCCTCCCAAGTATTTAACTAGAAATTGAATGAAAATTATCCACGTCAATTTGTCCCTAACCACTTTTAACCTTCAGATGATTACAATATGTATGTAAAGGGTTCTCATATGGCCTGGTTCAGTCCGTCAGTCCCGGTGCAAGAACCGTAAGTGGTGAGGTTCACAGTGAATGGAACCGCAAGAATTTACAAGCAAACCCATTTATATGAGTCTTAGCTGAAAAAGACTGAGACTGTATGGTAAACTATACTGTATTTTGCCAGTGGTTAAGATGCAATATATGTCTTACATTATTTAACGGCTGTATTACTATCCTTCCCGAAGAACATTTTAGTATCAACATATAAAATGCCTCAATAAAGATGAAAGAAAACGCACCGAGGTTATTTTTAACCTCCTGACCCATCCTTGTAAAGGGTGAATTAGGATGAGTACTTTCCCAGTGTGTTTTAAACGGTGTTTGGTAACCAGTTGGGCTCCTCACAACAAACCGGAAGTCACAACGCTTTTTCCACAAAATAAAATAAAAATTAATATTGTGAAAAACATAAATTTGAAGCAAATTTATATTCAAATTTGATTTGAATTTGCATAAACCGAATTTAAAGCAACGCAGCCTCCTCAGTGGGAATCGCACTCCCTATCCTTGGATTGCTGAGCCAGTATGATAGCCACTTCGTTTTGTTTCGATTCAATCCCTTTCTGACCTGTAAATAGAAAGGTCAAGAGTAATTCGAGAGAGAGAAGGGAAGGAAGAGGGGAGAAAATAAAAGTTAAGAGTAGAATTGGAAGGAAAAAGAAAAAGGCTGGATTTGTAGAAGAGTTTACTTAATCGTTACAACGCTGCAGTTTGTTTTTGGTATATTTTCTTATACTATAATTTTATATTATTGTAAGTATATTTTACTTACACTTATACAGTGACCATACACTTATACAGTGACCATACACTTATACAGTGACCATACACTTATACAGTAGCCATACACTTATACAGTGACCATACACTTATACAGTGACCATACACTTATACAGTAGCCATACACTTATACAGTAGCCATACACTTATACAGTAGCCATACACTTATACAGTGACCATACACTTATACAGTGACCATACACTTATACAGTAGCCATACACTTATACAGTAGCCATACACTTATACAGTGACCATACACTTATACAGTGACCATACACTTATACAGTGACCATACACTTATACAGTGACCATACACTTATACAGTAGCCATACACTTATACAGTGACCATACACTTATACAGTGGCCATACACTTATACAGTGGTCATACACTTATACAGTAGCCATACACTTATACAGTGGCCATACACTTATACAGTAGCCATACACTTATACAGTAGCCATACACTTATACAGTGACCATACACTTATACAGTGACCATACACTTATACAGTGGCCATACACTTATACAGTAGCCATACACTTATACAGTGACCAAACACTTATACAGTGACCATACACTTATACAATAGCCATACACTTATACAGTAGCCATACACTTATACAGTGACCAAACACTTATACAGTGACCATACACTTATACAGTAGCCATACACTTATACAGTGACCATACACTTATACAGTGACCATACACTTATACAGTGACCATACACTTATACAGTGGCCATACACTTACACATGTTGTTGTTGTTGTTGTTTTAGATTTAGCTACTAAGAACGAAATATCCATGTAGCACGGGCTATAGTGAGCCCGTAATTGAGTTCGGTTATTCCCGATAACCTTTTAACTGTATATGTAGGTCAAAGTTCCTATATGGACGTGGGGGTTAATTTCCTTCTTTTCCCCCCGTTTCTTTTCCGCTTCTGTTTTAAGGCACTGGGTTTAGTCTTGTTTTAATAACATTATCTTGGCGGTGGATATAGATGCACAGTGTTCACTAGTGTGTATCCCATTCTTCAGCTGCTTTCATACAGCGTTGACCAGCGTGTATATATAAGTTCTCCCTTGTCTCCCACACCCCCGCTGGAAGTACTAGAGAAAATGGTTAGCAAACAAGATTGTTGAGATTGAGGTAGCAGTCAGGTGGTGAAGTAACAGCCAGGTGGTGCAATCAGAGCCAGGTGGTGCAGTCTTGGTGTACTCTCATACATGTACTCACCTTCCTGTACTCAAGGTACACACAGTAACCTGATTTCCTTGTGTAATTTATGAGTACATTGAACAAATCCACAAGAGCCTTGACGAGGATTCGAACCTGCGTCCGGGAGCATCCCAGACACTGCCTTAATCAACTGAGCTACGACAGGGTAAAAAGGGTTGAAACCAAAGTTATACTGAAGTTATGAGTACATTCTTGCAGCAGCAGGTGGAGGAGGAGGAGGAGGAGGAGGATCGAACCAGGGTTCTGAGTAATCCCAGACGCGTACCTAAACCCATATTAACCGCGATATGCTAAAGAGTATATCATGGGCGGGTCCCAAGTTATATAATCCTGAGCATATCATGATTCATGGGTGTAGGTGCGCGTCTGGTGTTCGAACGCTGCTCATCCTGTTCGAAATATATTTTCACCTATGTGTACTTGAGAGGAATTAGCTCTAGCTCCTGCGTTCGGTTTTCTCACTATTCGAACATTGGATGTAATGTATTATATTAAACCAACCCCGTCCCTCTCATTTAATAGGTCGCATTATTTACGTTTGTGGAAACCAACGTTACAAATGCAACCTTCTATGAAAAGTAACGGCTTACAAATATCTACGTTTTCTAAGCATCGGACTCGACAGGTTAAGGGGGTTGCTTAGGTTCGTATTTTTTTGGTTAGGTTAAGAAGTTGGATTTTTCACGGAGTGGCGAATCGAGAGAATGATTAATATATATATATATATATATATATATATATATATATATATATATATATATATATATATATATATATATATATATATATATATATATATGCCCAACTGTGACTTTAAGCTCGAGTGGCCCTTCCCTCTCACTTTGATCCCTCCCCTCTCACACACCTGACCCCTTCCCTCTCGCATCAACCCCTCCCTTTACCCTCTGACCTCTCCCTTCTCCCTCTTGCTCTTGGCTCCCTGATGGACACTCCCTCATGACGTGTTGGATCTAAAATTATCTAAACGTCCAGCCACTATCAACTAGGAGACAGGATTATCTCTGTCGACCCACAGAATCCCAATGTTTTAACTCAGACTTTACCAAATATGTAAAGGATATAGATTCACAGTTTATTCACTGACGTCTCACGACACTTGGACATTCACCAACATACTGCCTCTGAGTCAAACGTGATGAGTACTGTCCTTGGCACACTCTCAGAGATAAAAATAGTCCTATCTAGCTTACACTTAAGAGTATGTTAAGATATGTGTAGTAAATATCTATGCTACACAGTACTCATGTACTCTATATCATACATATCTATGATACACAGTACCCTTGTACATAATAATATAATCCTCGTGATATTATTAATGTCTCTCGGTATTTCTTTCAGTATCTCTATATCTTTCTCAGTATCTATCTCTCAGTACTCGTGGCTAACTTGCAAAAATTGCTCAATTAAGCCCACTTAAATTCACCATTATTGCCAGTGTCTGTAGGGATTATTTGAATGGTTTGTCTAGCAAAAAAGGAAAACAGTCTATTAATACACAACCTGAGATTTAAACGTATATCCAGGCACCTGTGAAGTCTTTTTGCAACAACATAAAATTGATCCACAAACAGGTCAGCCAAAGGCTCGGGGCCCGCGCAGGAATGTCAATGGAAAAAAACTAAATAATGACTAATAAACACTATCTTAAGCAAAACAAATTAACTGATGTGCATTTATCACATTTACTAACACAGAAATAGAATGAATATATACGAACACAAAATAATTTACCCAAAGAAAATAAAAGAAATTGGGATTCAGCAAAGCGAACTAGAAACATTAATTATTCTCATTCGCTAATATATTAAATGATAGTATAAAGATATCAGAAAAAGATAAATATATTGTAAAATTGTCCCGTCCCGTAGTCATGATTATTCAACTTCACTGGGGCATTAAGTTACATAATTAATGAGTAACAACGCAAAAATCTGCCTAATATTTACAATTCATTTTAGTACAGAAATTTCTAAAATTCCTCTACTGGGCTCCGTACTCTCCTTACTTTGCATTTGCAGAAGTTGAATCTTATAAGCCACTTCTTATCGATCCAAGTTGAATCCTATGAGCCAATGCGTAAGTTTATCCCAACTTAAGTCATCGTTCGTCCCGATCCTCCTCCTAAGTTTTATGCTCTACGCAAACGTCGGATGCGCGCGCGTGCATGCGTGTATTTTGGTATGCCACAGGTGTAAGTTTTCTGGGTTAAAAATACGGGTGTGAGGGGCCATACACCACGGCTGTCAGGCGAGAACGTGACGTACAGACGTGAAGGCTTGGTGCCCAGATTAATATGTCATCTCTTTCCAAGCGTGCTGTAAACTTTCTAACCTAACCACACATTATCTCTCTCTCTCTCTCTCTCTCTCTCTCTCTCTCTCTCTCTCTCTCTCTCTCTCTCTCTCTACCCTTGCATCTCTGGGGTCCGTATACGATTTAGATGACACTTTGCTTGGCTGTGATGCTGTTGGAGACTATTTGGCTCTCAGACGCCAAGAGTTAAGATGCAGAAGGTGAGAGAGAATCAGGGGGGGGGGGGGGGGGAATGCTGCCTTAGAGAGCTCACAGGCCACTGACCGAGAGATCTTCAACCTCAGAAACTGTCTGCTACTCGAAAAACTGATGAGGAATAATGTCTGACATTTTTTGCCTTGAAGGTTTGTGTGATAGTCGAGAGTTTCTAGGAATTATTGGAGGTATTTCGTGGCTTCAAGAGACTCGTGAAGCCTCGTGAAGCATCATGACACTGAGGGTAATTGTTAATAGCTTCATCTGTTGTGCAAGGACGAGCATTACCACAGCAAAAGTCTAAATATATGTCCACAGAACCGCACAATACACCCTCATAGTGTTGTCTTAAAGACAGAGGTCGACTATCTTATAACAACACTCTTTCAACATGCCTTCACAAGCCTTACAATAATCCTACACTATTATACAATATCTCTTCACAATCATATACTGCATATACACACTTCTACAATACGTCTGCACAATCCTACAATAACTGTTGTGGTCGGGTTGCGACATTTTAGTATTTTCCACACAATATTGTAAGGATTAAGTATAATTACCATTGTAATATGTATTGAAACATGGGCTACCGCAGCTAATAATGGGGTTTTATATATAAAGAAAATTACGATCATTTAATTTTGCAATATTCGCGTTAAAAATATATTCTACAACGATGGTGTGTGTGTGTAGGTGTGTGTGTGTGTGTGTGTGTGTGTGTGTGTAGGTGTAGGTGTGTGTGTGTAGGTGTGTGTGTGTGTGTGTGTGTGTGTGTGTGTGTGTGTGTGTGTAGGTGTAGGTGTGTGTGTGTGTGTGTGTAGGTGTGTGTGTGTGTGTGTGTAGGTGTGTGTGTGTGTGTGTGTGTGTGTGTGTGTGTGTGTGTGTGTGTGTGTGTGTGTGTGTGTGTGTGTGTGTGTGTGTGTGAATGTATTTGTACGAAAATTTTATTATCAATTGAATATACACTAGAAGCTATGTTCTTCATTGCACAATAATTTAGACTTTTTTGTCATTGAATATTCACAGAGGTGCAGTATTCGGTGTATATGCAAACGATATGTTTCTCAGAGTATATGTATGCAGATATATTTCTTAGTGTGTATGCAAATTTATATATTTCTCAGTATATGCAGAATGATATGTTTCGCAGTACCAATGCAACCAGATGTATTTCTAAATAAAAACGTAGGTAGATGCATTTGTCAGTATAAATGCTGTCGGGTTTATCTGTCAGTGAATATGCAGTCTAATGTATAAGTCATTATACATGCAGACAGATTTTTTCTGTTTCTGTCAGTATACATGCAGTCACGTGCATTTGTCAGCGTACTTGTAGGAAAATACATTTGTTAGTGTGTAAATAGCATAATAAATATCTTATCTTAGAACACAAACTTGAGAATTCAGCTTAAGCTTAAACCCTAAAACCTAACCTAACCATCAGTGTTGAAAGAAAATGGAAGGATTTAATAGGAAAATAACATAGCTTTCCCGACTGCAGTAAAGGAATCAAATATACCGAGCCGAGCGACAATATTAGACCACCACACGTTAATTTTGGTTAGGTGGGTGGTGCAGGTTGGGTAGTGCAGGTGGGTACAGCTACGCGATGCTGTGAAGCTGTGTTTAACCCTCCTAGCTGTGAACCCGAACTTACACCCTTCAGTATGAACCCTCCAAGCTTTGAACCTGCATGTACGCTTCACCAGAGCTGAACCATCAAGGCTGTAAACACGACAGCAAGCAAGTGACATGTGTGCTTTCATTTGCATGCTACAAGCATGTAGTGTATCGTGTCAGGGTGCGAGTGAAGGCTAGAGGTGGAGACACAAGGAAGAAACTCCTACGAGAGAGAGAGAGAGAGAGAGAGAGAGAGAGAGAGAGAGAGAGAGAGAGAGAGAGAGAGAGAGAGAGAGAGAGAGAGAGAAAGAGACAGAGAGAGAGACAGAGAGAGAGACAGAGAGAGAGAAAGAGACAGAGAGAGAGACAGAGAGAGAGAGAAACACATCATTTCCATATTAACAAAAAGAGATGAAAAACAATTACAAAACACTGAACACAATGCGTGTAAACACATACACTAATGTTACATTTAACATCTTTTATTATGATTTTTTGTCTACTTTATTTGTAGTGTTTTTATTTAGATAGAAATATTGCGGTGTGCTTGAGAGAGGATGAAGAACTGAATTAGAGAAAAGTAGCATATTAATTATACAGAACATGTGTATATAAACTTGGCCATGCAACAAGACGACTGAGGAATCAACACCCGTTTGGCAACAGTGTAAAAACAATGTAACATTCAGTGAGTTGTTGCTTAAATGCACAAGGTCACATTGACACGGGGCATTTGTTATTTATACCAATTATGTATTCATCAATGCACATTTTTCTTATTTACATGCAAGCACTTGTATGCATACACACATTGATGCATCCTCGGAGGCAGAGAGAGAAAAAGGAATACACATGGGCATAGAAAACAGTGTATATAGTTCAAGATTGATGCCACATGCTTCGGCAACTTCCAATCTGTTATTGTAACTGTTTCTTTCGATGATTTCACTGTTACTGTTCAAGATTTTGAAGGTGGGAATGATATGATCTTCGACAGAGCCTCGTTGGTTGTGCCAAAATGCCTTAAGAGAGAGATGTTGTCGACTAGAATTCTGATTGAGAAAGTTGGGGAGACTGTTCTGAAATGGGTATGTAGAGAAATAAGCAACATTTGTCTCTTTCAAGGCGTTCTGTTTGGTGTCGGGGGAGAGTTCATTAGTAATGAAATAGTGTTTTTTTTTTTTACTCTCGTGGTATATGGCGATCATTGTCGTTTGTTCACTATTTGTTGGGGCAACATATCTGTCGATTAGAGCCTAAGTTTGGATTCTCTAGAGAGGAGGCGGGAGAGATATATAATATTTTATACATTGGAAGATATTAGAGGGGCTGGTCCCAAACCTGCACACATAAATAACACCACAAGAGACCAGAAGGCATGGCAGGATGTGCAGAATACCCCTGTTGAACAGCAAAGGTGCAACAGGTACTCTGAGAGAGAACTCTATCAGCATCAGAGGCTCAAGACTGTTCAACACGCTTCCACTACACATAAGGGCCATAACTGGCCGACCCCTCACAGTGTTCAAGAGAGAACTCGATAAACACCTCCAGAGGATACCCGATCAACCAGGCTATGACTCATACGTCAGGCTGCGAGCAATCGCGTCCAACAGCCTGGTTGACCAGTCCAGCAACCAGGAGGCCTGGCCACAGACCGGGCCACCGGAAACATTGATCCCCGGAATCACCGCAAGGCAACCGAAAAAGTATGTCCTTCAAGACTATTTCCTTTCATCTTGGGAGACGTTGAAATGATTCTGAGTGTCCAAAAGACTTAAAAATATCTACAGAATCTTCCAGATTCTCCCTGATTGTTGTTCCAATCTTATTTCACTACTCTCTGATGATCTGATTACTGATTACTCTCTGGTGACCTGATTACTCTACTCTCTCCTCCTCATTTATGCCAATCTTGAGATTCTTGAGATGATGGTGACCTGATTACACTACTCTCTCCTCCTCATTTATGCCAATCTTGAGATTATTGAGATGATTTCGGGGCTTTTAGTCCCCGCGGCCCGGTCCTCGACCAGGCCTCCACCCCCAGGAAGCAGCCCGTTACAGAGCCACATCACCACGGCTCTTCGCTCTACTCCTACGACAGAACTTAAAATTGGGTTGATTTTTTCGCCTGGTCTGTTGCACCCCACAACATGATGCGCGAGTTTGAGAGTGGAGGCAATACCCCCTGGAAACACAAACCGAAACTGTCTCTATTTTCCGCTTGTTACAATTTGTAATAAAGTTGTTACATCTTGGCTTAACGTGTTTATGACGTATTAGAACGTTGTTACAACTTGCTATATTGGTTGTTACAACTGGTTAGGAAGTGTCAAAACTTGTTCGAACGTTGTACCAACGTCGGAGTTTCGGTGTGTGTTTGGCGGGCCTACATTTGCAAATTTTGTGCCTTTGAAATTTTACCTTTCCGTGTACAATTTAACATATGATTGGTATATTATTATTGTATATATGTATAATGATGTAATGAAGTTACATCAGTTATATATTATACATAAATGTAAATGTATTATATATATACATTATATATTATAGGTAAATGTAACAGCCCCATAAGTGCAATTATGTACTATGTATGACAGTCAGGAAATGTACTTATTACAGTTAGTATTAAAACGTACTGTCAATTCGGAGGATGGGTTGCAGCTGCATAATGATCCAACTGCAAGTACCAACTAAGCCATTACATAACTCCAGTGTAGAGGTAAGTCAGAACCAATTTTGTTTGCTGGGATATCACCACCATCAACACCACTATTATCTCCACTACCATCAACACCACTATTATCTCCACCACCATCAACGCCACTATTATCTCCACCACCATCAACACCACTATTATCTCCACCACCATCAACACCACTATTATCTCCACCACCATCAACACCACTATTATCTCCACCACCATCAACACCACTATTATCTCCACCACCATCAACACCACTATTATCTCCACTACCATCAACACCACTATTATCTCCACCACCATCAACACCACTATTATCTCCACTACCATCAACACCACTATTATCTCCACCACCATCCACACCACTATTATCTCCACCACCATCAACACCACTATTATCTCCACCACCATCAACGCCACTATTATCTCCACCACCATCAACACCACTATTATCTCCACCACCATCAACACCACTATTATCTCCACCACCATCAACACCACTATTATCTCCACCACCATCAACACCACTATTATCTCCACCACCATCAACGCCACTATTATCTCCACCACCATCAACACCACTATTATCTCCACCACCATCAACACCACTATTATCTCCACCACCATCAACACCACTATTATCTCCACTACCATCAACGCCACTATTATCTCCACCACCATCAACACCACTATTATCTCCACTACCATCAACACCACTATTATCTCCACCACCATCAACGCCACTATTATCTCCACCACCATCAACGCCACTATTATCTCCACCACCATCAACGCCACTATTATCTCCACCACCATCAACGCCACTATTATCTCCACCACCATCAACACCACTATTAACACTGAAACACCACCATAACAACAGAATCACACCCACCAGGTCTCTACACCACATGGGGTGTGGTAACTACAGGAGTCAGAAAGAGGGAAGGACCTGGAAGTGAATATCATGTCAACACTCACACAGGAGGCACACATAAACAGGATAACATCGGCAGCGTATGGGACGCTGGCCTCAGAACATCGCTCAGGAACCTAAATCCGATGCTGGTATACGCATTCTCGTCATGGAATTCACTCCTTGCAAAGCACAAACCCAAAAGTA
>NC_091200.1:16083540-16088540 GCF_040958095.1 Procambarus clarkii | reverse complement strand
TATATATATATATATATATATATATATATATATATATATATATACGATAAGCTATTCAGTCAAACGACAAGCTATTCTCTGTCTGCCCTTTATTCTCTTCTCCGAGTGTGTGTGTGTATGTACTCACTCACCTATTTGTGCTTGCGGGGGTTGAGCTCTGGCTCTTTGGTCCCGCCTCTCAACTGTCAATCAACTGGTGTACAGGTTCCTGAGCCTACTGGGCTCTATCATATCTACATTTGAAACTGTGTATGGAGTCAGCCTCCACCACATCGCTTCCTAGTGCATTCCATTTACTAACTACTCTGATACTGAAAAAATCAGAGTAGAGAGAGAGAGAGAGAGAGAGAGAGAGAGAGAGAGAGAGAGAGAGACACAGAGAGAGAGACAGAGGGAGGGGGGGGGGAATCTTATCGCAACCCGGAATTATCCAACTGCTCGTTCAGTGGGCTCGATGGTAGTTTTTAAAGAGAATGAAATTAAAGATCTTTTTGACGCTATAAAACTGTGTGCAGTTCCGTGAAATAGGATCTCAAAAACTCACTCCCGATTTTTACGTGTGTGTGTGTGTGTGTGAATGAGAGAGAGAGAGAGAGAGAGAGAGAGAGAGAGAGAGAGAGAGAGAGAGAGAGAGAGAGAGAGAGAGAGAGAGAGAGAGAGAGAGAGAGAGAGAGAGAGAGAGAGACAGGCAGACAGACAGAAAAAGAGAGAGACAGTGTTTGTTGATAATATGAAATGTTGTAAAATGGACCTAATTAACAGAATTATTGTTTACATTATAACCGGAGGAAGATAGAGTTACCGCTATATGTGTATATACGTATCTATTACTTACCTATTAGCACCTACAGGGAGCGAAATCTGGCTCTTGGACCCCGCCTCACAATCCTTGTTACGTGGCTGTGCCATATTTTACACCTTCTGGATCTTTGTTGCACTTAGAATAGTGAATGATAATATCCTACACCAAGTACACTACAAACCCAAAATAGTTCCAGGCATATTAATGAACAAAAGAATTGTAGTCAAGAGCAAACCTGAACCCTCCTACCTGAACACTGCTACTCAACGGGATAGTTTGCTGCCCACATAGCAGGTTCAGAGTGGTACCCAAACCCTATGGAGCATTAGGGTCCAAAACCTGTGCTGGCATGAACATTAAAACGTCATAATGACGTCACAGACCTTCTACATACCACGTATAAAATAAATGGTCTTATCTCTAATTTTCGTTTGGTTAGGATAGGGTAGACTGGGTTAGGTTAGACTGGGTTAGGTAGGCTAGGTTAGGTTAGGTTAGGTTAGGTAGCATTTGGTTAGGTGTATTAAAAAAAAAATACACAAAGATACAAGAAACTGTGCCTAAACAAACATTCTGAAGTAAAGTTCAGCAGGGGAGAAACATTCCATCAGTATGGCAGTATCAGAAACAAGACTAACAACCCACACCAAGACATAATTGTCGCAATCATCTTCATAATGAGCAAGATTACTACTAATGACAACAAAAAAAGACTAATACAGCACAAGGACAATAAATTTTGCATTGACAATTACAAATAGAACTTAAAACAAGTCATCGCTCCACCATCAAACTTCACATTTTGACATTCTATTCTCTCTCTCTCTTCTGTCCGCTTCATCCTTCCCCCTCTCACCCAACCCTCTACCCCCCGATCCTCCGGCCCCCATCCTTGCCCTACACAGGTGGGGCCGAGGCTGTAAACAGCGCTCGACGCCGACAAAACAAGAGAGCATCACCGTGTCAACAATGGAGTGACTCAGGCTGCCGCGCCTCGTCCGACAAATGGCTACCAACACCAACCAATTTTCCGGATAGCCCCTGAGAGTAAATATTGGTCCGATAACAACTTTGCCACAACCCTTCAGTCTCGCTTAACCGAACATTTTATGTTGTTTCCATTTTTTGTTGTTGAATACCGGCTCTCTCTCGGCTGTTAATGAAAGAGATCAAAGAATTTTTCTCGTGGCTTTTATCACTGACAAGAGTTTTTTGTTTTCAATTCTTCATATTCTCGTATTTAGCATAAAATGAATTTTGTTGGAACAAAGCCCATCATAACGAGCCTACATACAGTCCACATTCTTTTCATAAACAATGTATGGATATTGTGGTTTAAATTTTTATTCTCCCGATCCTTTTCATGCGGTTACGAGGGCATACAGCTGTGTGTAGTGGCTCCCGTGCGCCATCTTGGTCGTTAGAATCAAAGAGTTTCTAATTAGCTTTTCTTATTCGGTCTTAAGATCCAAAAGATTGTTTGGGTAATGAATGAATCGTTTAGCTTCTGCATACTTGAGGAACATTTGGGAGGTGTTCGGCGTGTCCAAGAAATTAACGAAATTTGTTAAGACTTATTTGTTACAGAGTTAAGACTTGTTTGCTTATTCTGTGTTTTTTTGTTGTTTTTGTTTTATACCTATATACGATCGTGATATATATAGCTTGATCTTATAGTGCTTAAACCTTCCCTACGTTGTCTTACGCCTGTTAACTAAGTTAGCATTTCAAGTCAACATTATATGTTAATATGTTTAATAATGTAATAATTTCGATAGAAATATTGGAAAATATATAATATCCCTGGCTGTGAGGCAAAACGGTCCTTGCTTACTAATGACATATATATATATATATATATATATATATATATATATATGCTATCGTCATCCCTCTCTTCCTCCTTCCCCCCCCCGCGCACTCTAACAATAACAACAACAACATAATCACTAACCCCCCCCCACTCCCCATTTCGCAAAAAAAAAAAAAGGTTTGTGTAGGCAGTTGACACAGCGCCCACAGTGCCACCACCCCAGGCACTGTGGGTCATTAATTCCTGGTGTGAGGAAGGTGTTTGAATCATCAGTCAGTCACCCTCCAATCACCTGTTATGACCTTGTAACACTGCCCGTGTCAGCATGTATTTACAGTCTCCGTCTGTATTTACAGCATTTACAGTCTCCGTGGTGTAGTGGTAAGACACTCGCCTGGCGTTCCGCGAGCGCTATGTCATGGGTTCGTATCCTGGCCGGGGAGGATTTACTGGGCGCAATTCCTTAACTGTAGCCTCTGTTTAACGTAACAGTAAAATGTGTACTTGGATGAAAAAACTATTCTTCGCGGCAGGGGATCGTATTCCAGGGACCATAGGATTAAATACTTGCCCGAAACGCTACGCGTACTAGTGGCTGTACAAGAATGTAACAACTCTTGTATATATCTCAAAAAAAAAAAAAAAAAAATGTAGTGTACACCCCTACCAAAGACGTCACCTCTCCCCAGACCTCCTTAAGTGGTCATCACCGTCTCTAGGCTCCAGGAGGGACAGGTAACCCAGGATCGAAGGAAACTGTTCCGGGTGTTGCATATCCTGGGGAGAGATAGCAGTTCAACCATGGGGTAGAATGAGGGTGGGATGGGGGGATGGGATGGGGGGATGGGATGGGGGGATGGGATGGGATAGGATGGGAGGGGAGACTCTATACAATCAAAGTTCCCACATATTTCCTTGCTTCCAAACCTCGCGACACGTCACCTATCTCTCTTATATCCATTCCCCCTTCCAAGCTCTCTTTCCCTGCCCTTAGAACCCCCCTTCCCCTTCATTCCGCTCCATTATCCCCCCCATTTCCTCACCTAGAAACCTCATCATTCCTCTCCCTCATCAACTTTCCTGCCTCTACAAACGCCTCCTTTCCGCTGCTCCCCATTCTCTATATCTGGCCTTAGATATCCATCCATCCGGCCATAAACACGTTCAAACAAAGTGCCGGATTTGACCAACAGAGCCGTGAGAGAGACGAGGGGTGGACAGAGCCTTACACTAGAGCCCCTCTCAAGAGCCAGCGCGTGACCAATTGATATCATAAAACGCTCTTCTAGGTGTATCCTGTCGCTATCCGGGTGCATGATATTGTTGATGTTTGCAGGTGGAAGGTCCGTTTGGAAAAGGTCCTGTGGATTTTGATGATGGTCCTGTTTAAGTTCGTAAGGATACCCTCGCTGCCTTTAGAGTGGGAGTAATTTGATATCATGCTCATATCTCTTGATTAAAATGTCTTCAATCATCCTTGAAAAATGATCTTTGATATCGTTTCCGTGCACAAACAAGTGTGACAAACACTATAACCGGACGGACACACTACATCTAAATCAAGATATCAGGAATTAGCTATCCTCTCGCTGGTACCATATGTGAGCTCTTGAAGCAGACTACGCGGCGCCGGATAGTAATCTTCTGATGATAACCTGATGGCTATCTTGAGATGATTTCCGGGACTTAGCTTCCCCGCGGCTCGGTCCTCGACCAGGCCTCCTTTTTGTTACAAACCCCCAGAAAGCAGCCCGTAGCAGCTGTCTAACTCTGCTTAGACAGAGTTAACTCCGTCTAAAATTCCATTACAAACGGTAATCGCATTTGTTTCATATATCTGTTCTTCTTCTAGCTACTATAAGCCGCTCAAGCATCGAACCAGGACCTTGCCAAAAAGCTTGCGGCCCCTTAGCATATTTTCGGTTGCGAACCAAAAGGTGAGTGTGTGTGTCCGGTCGGATATACCAAAGGGCTAAATATGATTCCTTTAATCGGGAAGAAGAATTAAGAGGGTCGGAAGCATACCGGGAAAGATGCAAATTGCATTAGTTTAGATGACTTGAAAGTTTTTTGTTTTGTTTTTGTCTATTAGTCTACTTGTATTTTGGACGTAGAGCGCATGGTGATAATTTCTAGTCTCTTGTCTGCTACGTCGTTGACGGAGACGCAAGCCTCATTTGGCAGCAGTAATATCCATTTTGTAAATTAGCAAGGTTCTCCGTGTACACTTAGTGTGATTACAGCTCTCTCGAAGGAAAGTTATGTGCGTTGGTGTTGTTTTGTGTGTGTATGTGAGAGAGAGAGAGAGAGAGAGAGAGGAGAGAGAGAGAGAGAGAGAGAGAGAGAGAGAGAGAGAGAGAGAGAGAGAGAGAGAGAGAGAGAGAG
>NC_091200.1:16053540-16078540 GCF_040958095.1 Procambarus clarkii | reverse complement strand
CCGGGACTCACTCCAGAGCTCTAGGACTCACTCTAGATCCCCAGGATTCACTCCAGATCCCCAGGAATCACTCCAGATCACCAGAACACACTCCAGATCACTAGGAATCACTCCAGATCACCAGGACTCACTCCAGATCCCCAGGAATCACTCCAGATCCCCAGGAATCACTCCAGATCACCAGGACTCTCTCCAGAGCTCTAGGACTCACTCCAGATCACCAGGACTCTCTCCAGAGCTGTAGGACTCTCTCCAGAGCCCCAGGATTCACTCCAGATCCCCAGGAATCACTCCAGATCACCAGGACTTTCTCCAGAGCTGTAGGACTCTCTCCAGAGCCCCAGGAATCACTCCAGATCACCAGGACTGGCAGAAAAATACTGTAATTTTTGTTTCTATAACTTTTGCATTAACAATTATTATAATTTGGGATTTCAATCCCTTACTGAGCTTTAAATGTTAT
The DNA here is from genome assembly GCF_040958095.1 of Procambarus clarkii. Taxonomy (NCBI): domain Eukaryota; kingdom Metazoa; phylum Arthropoda; class Malacostraca; order Decapoda; family Cambaridae; genus Procambarus; species Procambarus clarkii. Next base: position 16,078,077 of record NC_091200.1, on the reverse strand, counting down.
TGAAACTACTCAGATGATATTTTTTTCGCTATTTGTGTGTTGTAGAATCTGTTGTGAGTTTTTTTTTTTTTTTAATCTTTTTGAGTTATAGAAACTCTTTTGTGTTTCTTTTGGCTCTCTGAGATGTCATGTTTGTCGGTAATCATCACGTGACATGATGAGAGTGAATGAATGTATTTGTCATTCATGACGAGAATGAATGTATTTGTCATTCATGACGAGAATGAATGTATTTGTCATTCATGACGAGAATGAATGTATTTGTCATTCATGACGAGAATGAATGTATTTGTCATTCATGACAATTAAATTCACGAAGTCAGTTATACATGTCGACCGCTAATTACGGAGAGGAAAATTATTTTCCTTGTGTCGCTGAATTCTTGAGATTATTTACTTCAAGTAATCCTGGAAATGAGAGTGAGAAAAAGAAGAAGAATTTCTGTGTAATTTTTTGCGACTTTATTTGTCATCTGGCTGCTGGGAGTGGAAATTAAATGCTGTAAATGTGTTTTTTGTTTGTGCTAGTTATAAGATGATTATGTGACTGTGTACATGGGGATGCATGTAGGTCACCCTTATATACTATATACATATTCCACCACCCCCCACACCCACACACACACACACACTCAAAGACACACACTTCCCCCCCCCACCCACGCCACTCCTTCACGTAATATTTTCCCCCACACCACATCACATACCCCTCCCAACCCACACCTCAAACCCCCTCAACCCACAACCCACACCCTATTCATCCCACTCCCCATCCACCCCCCCCCACACACACACACACACACACACTTCACCATGCACAGCAGCAGTCAATACATCAAGCGAACCCTTAAGGCGAGCACATGAATGCAAGCATAAATTTGTAACAAGCCGCTTGCAAGAACGCTTGTGAAAACGAATGTCTTATAAATGATAACAGATGACGTGTTGGTTAACATATATAATGAAGAGTGGTGTTAGAGGATAGCGCTATTGGTAAACAAAAAAAAATGTTCTTTTGAAACCACATTTCATGATTCAAACGCTTACCAACTTCACTTCAACCATAAAGGAACATGATAGATATGATATTGTTGGCAAATAACAGAAAAAATAAGGTGTACACATAGCCCGTGCTACGTGGAGATTTCGTTCTGAGTAGCTAAATCTAACACAACAACAAACATACAGTCCCATCACTTGAGAATGAACCATGTAGGTTCGAAACGCGGTGTAGACGTTCTGTACAACTCATCCTGTTAATGTTATGGTCTTTTGCCAATATATCGCGTCACTCTAATTGTGAAAATATGTTATGACTACACAACCGCTCAGGCCAGCACCAATTGTAAGGATCTGCCAAATGGATCCACCGAAAGTGATTGTGTTGACCAGACCACACACTAGAAGGTGAGGGGACGACGACGTTTTGGTCTGTCTTGGACCATTCTCAAGTCGATTGTGTGGTCTGGTCAACATACTTTAGGCACGTTATTGTGACTCCTCGCCCGAAAGTTATTGTATTTAGAGCAACTATTAAGTCGAATGTACGAAAACTGTACTCTAGCAGACAGAAATGTTATGCACTATTAATTTTGTAGAGAGCACAGGCAAAGTAAAACATCCCAACCTAACCTTTCCTAGGCATAATATAGCCCATATATTTGCTATATTAAACCTCAGATTGTGTATGATTGGACCTACATTTATTTATTTATGTCTTAAACACATTATGTTCTTTTTTTTACGTTCCCATTTTTTTTAGAATGCCTTTAAGGTTTGTTCATTGATACAAAAAGATCATTTTTTGGGGGGTCCAACAGTTCATTTATGTACATTTGATCAAACAAATGCTCTAAATAGTTAATGTTTACTACTTGGGAGTAATTACCGCACCAGGTATAGGAGGCTTAGGGGTACAAAGAGGTAGATCTCACTGCTCCTGTATCCACTGATAGGTAAACGCTGTTAGAGTAGCTCCACAAGTCACCGAGGCATGGCATGAACCGCAAGAAGCGCACAAACACATACACAGTTTTCCAAAACTGACTCCTTCATGCCTACACCCGCCCAAGGGCGCTCTGATTGGCTAGCCGACGCCCCGTCCCGTGCCGCCGATTGGCTGGCGGAGCGCGCTAAGGCCTTTGGATCCGTTTCTTCGCGCGGGAGTCTTCGTCAAGTCAGCAGCTAATAGCGGTCCCTTTCCTCCAGTTACTCGCTTGACAATTTAAGCCGCGGGCAACGGGAAATGAACACCCTCGACTTTATTTACCGGGAGTTTGGTCAACCGAGAGGGGCCCTTGTGTAGTTCTGGCAGCGGAACTCATTTAGCAAGGTCTTAAACTCCCCCCCACCCCTCTGCCCCCCTCTCTCTCTCTCTCTCTCTCTCAACCCTGTGTGTGTGTGTGAGGAGCCTGCCGGAGGCCAGCAACTTGGCTGGCGCTGAGCCTTGTCGGGCAAGAAATGGTGATGTGACATGAATTATTATCGCTTCTAAGTATTTGCCTTCAGCTGAGCTGCCGTCAATATTTGCAGTTGCTAATGTATTTTTCTTAATTTTTTCGGAATATATATATATATATTTCTATATTTTGGTAGCAGTCTTTCTTGTAAACATATGTTGTTCAATATGACCGAAAGGATAAGATTTTAATGACTCTAACACGAATCTTCTCAATATTTCTTACGTTTTTCGTCATTGTCGGGGGTAATTGAAAAATTAACTCTCCAAAGTTCATTTCCTCATTTTTATTTATGGTTTGACGCCTAAAAACGTTTCGCAAGAACTTACGACCTCCAATCTTTTTGTTCAGTCAGTATGGTCTAGTTTACATAGTACTGGATACGTTAAGGTGCATGGAGCCCTGGCTGCCTGGGTTCGAATCCTTCAAGGAAGAGGAGTTTTCGTTTGCATACTGGCTTGGGGACCATTCAAGCTTCTTCGCATATATATATATATATATATATATATATATATATATATATATATATATATATATATATATATATATATATATATATATATATATGGGGAGGGGAGACGGGTGTAAATAGAGTGCGAGCACAAGGCAGGAACACACTAGCAGCCTCTGGCCTCCTCGGGCATATCACTGCCCATAACAATTTACAGCGAAATTGATTAATTAGTCTGGGTAATCAGTTGGGAGTGGTCTGGCCCACCAGCTGGCTGGTTCTCTCCCACTACCACCTGAAACACCTGCTTTACACCACCTGCCACCATCCTGTCATACGCAATAACACACTATCATATATTACTAAATATGACTGATAGGGGTTAGATCAATTAGCACCAATCTTCTCTACATTTCTTGAGTTCTTCTCTTGAGAACGAAGTTGAAAACTCTCCAAACTTTGTTTAGCAGTTTTATATAGCCTGATCCTAAAGGGGATATGTTTCATTTATCCTGTCAACATTCTCAAAGACAGAGGTGAAGTGGGTACAAGTTAACTTGAGCAACCGAATGAAAAATCAAGAAGGATGAGGTTATATTAAGTATGATTCCACATGGGTCAATAGGCCGTTCCGCTGCTCCTTACGTTCTTACGAACGCCAGAGGCAGAGATGCTGAATATTGTCTTGGAGAAGGGAAGGATCTACGTTTACTGACTATCAATCGCTGGCTGAGATTGTTTGATGTGTCGATATCTAATCGTGCGTTATCGTTGATTATTTCGTTGTTGGTGCAAAGAAATTATGTTCTTTGGTGGGACATATATCTCTATCTGTGTCTCTCTGTGTCTCTCTCTGTCTGTGTCTCTCTTTGTCTGTGTTTCTGTGTGTGTCTCCTGTACTCTGTAGCTGTTTATCTGTGCCTCCTAGTCTGTTTCTCTCTGTCGCATTCTGTCTCTGTCTGTGTGTGTGTCTCTCTCTCTTTCTGGTGGAAAAATTTTATGGAAAGGGAGAAGAGAGGTACTGGAGAGAGGGAAGGCATGAATAGGATGGAGGCACGTGATACAGTGGAAGGGGAGTACCCAACCAGACCCATGGAGTACCCAGAATCATCAAAAGGAAGGGTGAGATTATGATAGTAAACTATCCCGTGCTAATGAAGTCATTAACACATATTACAGGCAAATTATGATATTACAAAAAGAGTCATGGGGGTTTGTTTTGACACCTTGTCAAGCGGCATTCGTCTCATTAATGCCAAACCCGAACTGCCCGTGTTGGGCAGGCACCCAACAGTAATTGCCGTTCAAAATTAAGGGAGGCTAGCCTTAAGCGTTTGGCTTCCATCATCGGACAGAGAAACATACATTATAATTTATAGATACAGATAGATATATCTATATATATACACAAAAAATATAGTGAAGGGCTAGACGAACGGCTAGAAAAACGGGGTCCAAGAAATAAGAGTTCGATCCTGCAGGCACAAATAGGTGCGTACAGACACTGAAAAAGCGCGTGGACTCCACTATGAAATAAAACGAGAATCATGTTTTATACAAATGCAAAACAAAAAGGAGAAATGAGGGGAATTATGAGTGACTGAAGCGTTTAGTTCTTCAAGGTCATCTCTGAAACGATCAGGGCCACAAAGTCTAAAAGCTCTAAGGTCAGCTAGAATGATCTGCCACAGTCACAAACACCTGCCACACTCACAAACACCTGCCACACTCACAAACACCTGCCACACTCACAAACACCTGCCACACTCACAAACACCTGCCACACTCACAAACACCTGCCACACTCACAAACACCTGCCACACTCACAAACACCTGCCACACTCACAAACACCTGCCACACTCACAAACATCTGCCACACTCACAAACACCTGCCACAATCACAAACTACTGAAGTTAAATCAATGATCAACACCACTTAAAATTAACATATTAATCATAGTCTTAAAAATCGCTGATGATTGTAGGGAAGAGATGAAAGGTTCTTCCCATGTGTTCACTCTTCCTCTACTCATTCCCCCTATTCCAATTCCATGTTTACCCTCCTCTCTCTATTTCCACGTGTTCTCTCCTCCTCCACCACCTCCTCCTCCTCCTCCACCTTCCCTGTATAAATATCCCGAGTCGCTGCACCGCATGCCAGTGTCGCTCGGGCTCCCGACTCGTGCACAAGTGGAGGTTGGTGCTATAGTGCTGCCGTCTTTCACATAAACACACGCGCGCGCCCCACATCCCTCTCTCTATCAAAGAGCCGTGTGACCCACCATGGCTCTTGCCTCCTTACGCCTCACCATGAGATATAGAGCCACTCGCAGAGGAGGGCATGTACTCCAGGGATCTATCTTCCGCCACGTGGTTTAATAGTTGTGAACGGTATCAGGGAAGTCACGTGGAGGTCACATGATGATGGAAGGTGAATGAGCAGCTGGACCTTTGTTTACCCTCTGGTTGCTGCTTGTAAACAGTCACTTCGCGTTGTTTATGGTGAGTTGTCTACTGTTATATTATGCCCTACAGGTGTCCTTAATATATATATATATATATATATATATATATATATATATATATATATATATATATATATATATATATATATATAAAGTTTAACAGGGCATTGCATCTATGGCATTGACAAAAGCACTGTTATCGTCCCCCCCAAAAAAATTCGCAATACTATATAAAATATATTTTTATTCGAAAACGTAAAATAAATACATATGTGTATAGACACACCTGATGGAGATTATTTTTTAAAACGCTAGAATTTTTTTGTTTTGTTTGTATACAATTGGAAATGAAGCAAAAGAAGATATATCTGGGATAGTTTTAATTATCAACAGTAAAAGGTTGTTTCCCGTTCCTGTTAGCCTTACTGTTATTCGTCCAGCTCCTGTTGGTCTTCCTGTTATTCGTCCAGCTCCTGTTAGCCTTCCTGTTATTCGTCAGGCTCCTGTTGGTCTTCCTGTTATTCGTCCAACTCCTGTTAGCCTGCCTGTTATTCGTCAGGCTCCTGTTGGTCTTCCTGTTATTCGTCAGGCTCCTGTTGGTCTTCCTGTTATTCGTCAGGCTCCTGTTGGTCTTCCTGTTATTCGTCCAGCTCCTGTTAGCCTGCCTGTTATTCGTCCAGCTCCTGTTAGCCTTCCTGTTATTCGTCAGGCTCCTGTTGGTCTTCCTGTTATTCGTCAGGCTCCTGTTGGTCTTCCTGTTATTCGTCAGGCTCCTGTTGGTCTTCCTGTTATTCGTCCAGCTCCTGTTAGCCTTCCTGTTATTCGTCCAGCTCCTGTTAGCCTGCCTGTTATTCGTCCAGCTCCTGTTAGCCTTCCTGTTATTCGTCCAGCTCCTGTTAGCCTGCCTGTTATTCGTCCAACTCCTGTTAGCCTGCCTGTTATTCGTCCATTTCCCGAGTAGTTTTTTTTTAATAAGAACAGAAAACTGACTAAAAATTACCGACGTTCAGAGTAAAAAAAATTAAAACACCGTCAAATTACCGTTTTCTAAGCTCTGGCCTCGATAGGTTAGGCGGGTTGCTAGGGTTAGCACGTGTCTGGGTACGCGTGCTAACAGTTGCATTGTTTACGGAGTGGCCATTCGAGAGAACGGGATCGTTAATGAGTGTAGTTAACGCAGGTAAACCCACCACCATGATCTCATTCAAATCACCCCATGATTACCTTAAAATGGCCATATGCTTACCTTAAAATGGCCATATGCTTACCTTAAAATGGCCATATGATTACCTTAAAATGGCCATATGATTACCTTAAAATGGCCCAATGGTTACTTTCAAAGGTTTCCACGATCACACACTATAGAGAAGAAAGCGATACATTAGGAAAATGGTCATAAATATATTAAACGAATACTTTAACTCCCATTAATATAACACTTTGCTGCTGTTAATAGAAAACTTTGATTCTATTAATAGAACACTTTAATGCTGTTAATAGGAAACTTTGATACTATTAATAGAACGCTTCGATCCCATTAAAAGAACGATTTGATCCTATTAAATAACACTTTGCTCAAATCAAAATAACTTTTGGACCCCATTAGAGGAACACATTGATCCCATTGAAATAACACTTTGACTCCATTTAAAGGAACTCTTTGACCCATTAAAAGAACTCTTTTTATCCTATTCAAATAATGTTATGATCGGATTAAAGGAATGATTTGATCCCATTAGACAAACGTCTTTGTCCCCATTAAAACAATTTGATCCATTGAGAGAACGTTTTGATCCTTTTAAAATAATTCTTTGATTCCACTAAAAAAATGCTTTGAACGCATACAAAAACGTTTTGACCCAATTAAAAGAACGCTTTGACCTCGTTAAAAGAACACCTAAAGCTCTTTAAAAAAATCCCTTAAAAAAATTATACATTAAAAGAGCACTTTCATCCTATTGAAGGAATGCTTAATTCTATTAAAAGTGCTCTCTGACTCCCATTAAATGGGGAGGGTCAGATAGATATTGTATTTTTTGTTATCACAGTGTAATGATTTCATAAAACTCACAGTATTAGTTTTATTCAAAGATCGTGACTCTACTGAGATATACCTACCATTAACAATCGAGTTAATAATGGCCCAGGACGGACCGAAACGTCGTCGTCTCCTCATCTCCCATTGACCCCACTGGGACAAACCATTGACCCCATTGGGACAAACCATTGACCCCAGTGGGACAAACCATTGACCCCACTGGGACAAACCATTGACCCCACTGGGACAAACCATTGACCCCACTGGGACAAACCATTGACCCCAGTGGGACAAACCATTGACCCCACTGGGACAAACCATTGACCCCACTGGGACAAACCATTGACCCCATTGGGACAAACCATTGACCCCACTGGGACAAACCATTGACCCCATTGGGACAAACCATTGACCCCATTGGGACAAACCAGACGTTGACCACAGTCAGACAAATCTACCATTGACCACACTGAGACAAACCAACCATTGACGACCCCTGATATAAATCTTCCCTTAACCTCACTACTCAAACACGGACCTTACAGACCTTCCTTACTGTGTCAAGGAAAACCGACCGGTCAAAGTCTCCAGCTGTGTGACATGAGAGGGAAGGGAAGAGAATTATCAGGGGGGAAAGCGCCAAGCCATTACGACTATATAACACTTGGAAGGGGTCAGGATAAGGATTTGGGATGGGACGAGGGGAAAGGAATGGTACCCCAACCACTTGGACGGTCGGGGATTGAACGTCGATTTGCATGACGAGAGACCGTCACTCTACCGTCAATCTGTTTTGAACCTCTTGTGTGTGAGATGTTAAAAGTTGGGGAATAATGTGCTAAAATGTGTGTAATTGTGTTGCTATGTTAAGGGAAACTTGGATATCTATAGGAGGAAATGGTCGCAGAAAATCGATAATCTATTTCGTGCTGTATAAGCTAGTTACTAGAACCATGAATTGCGTGTTTGGTTACGGGGAATGGTTGGATATTAAACTGGAAGCAATGTACTGTATCAAGAGGAACCCAAATCACCTAGTAGGACCCCACGGCTAGTTGGAGGACACCCCGGCTAGTTAGAGGACACCCCCGGCTAGTTGGAAGACACCCCGGCTAGTTAGAGGACACCCAGGCTAGTTGGAAGACACCCCGGCTAGTTAGAGGACACCTCGGCTAGTTAGAGGACACCCCGGCTAGTTAGAGGACACCTCGGCTAGTTGGAGGACACCCCGGCTAGTTAGAGGACACACAGGCTAGTTAGAGGACACCTCGGCTAGTTGGAGGACACCCCGGCTAGTTAGAGGACACACAGGCTAGTTAGAGGACACCACGGCTAGTTGGAAGACACCCCGGCTAGTTAGAGGACACACAGGCTAGTTAGAGAACATTCGTAGCAACATTTACAAATCGTCACAAATCTAACTGGACTGAACAATCGTCCAGCACGATTTTTTTTGTTCCATCCACAGACGTGGCCTTACATTTACGCAATACAAACCAGAGTGTGTGTGTGTGTGTGTGATCATACATATGTATGATTCAGCATACATATACAGCATTCATTTTCTTCTGTCCATCATGGATAGGGTTCGAGATGTCTCAGACATCATCTAGTGTAGTGAGTTACTGATCACTCTGAAGATGATTCAAGTGCTCTTTTTTCCAGTACAAAGAGTGCAAGATTTATATGTAAAGACGTCAATTTAGTAATGTAGAGTTTCCAGTACAAAGAGTGCAAGATTTATATGTAAAGACGTCAATTTAGTAATGTAGAGTTTCCAGTACAAAGAGTGCAAGATTTATATGTAAAGACGTCAATTTAGTAATGTAGAGTTTCCAGTACAAAGAGTGCAAGATTTATATGTAAAGACGTCAATTTAGTAATGTAGAGTTTCCAGTACAAAGAGTGCAAGATTTATATGTAAAGACGTCAATTTAGTAATGTAGAGTTTCCAATTTGAGTGGTGAAATGCATTAGTAAAATATAGGGTAGTTATGATAGCAACAGAAGAGTTAATAATGATGTTAGTAGTAGCAATATGATTAGAGTCTACAGGGCAAACAATGGGATTAGAGTCTACAGGGCAAACAATGGGATTAGAGTCTACAGGGCAAACAATGGGATTAGAGTCTACAGGGCAAACAATGTGATTAGAGTCTACAGGGCAAACAATGGGATTAGAGTCTACAGGGCAAACAATGGGATTAGAGTCTACAGGGCAAACAATGTGATTAGAGTCTCCAGGGCAAACAATGTGATTATAGAGTCTACAGGGCAAACAATGTGATTATAGAGTCTACAGGGCAAACAATGTGATTAGAGTCTACAGGGCAAACAATGTGATTAGAGTCTACAGGGCAAACAATGTGATTATAGAGTCTACAGGGCAAACAATGTGATTAGAGTCTACAGGGCAAACAATGTGATTAGAGTCTACAGGGCAAACAATGTGATTATAGAGTCTACAGGGCAAACAATGTGATTAGAGTCTACAGGGCAAACAATGGGATTAGAGTCTACAGGGCAAACAATGTGATTAGAGTCTACAGGGCAAACAATGGGATTAGAGTCTACAGGGCAAACAATGGGATTAGAGTCTACAGGGCAAACAATGTGATTAGAGTCCACAGGGCTAAAGCCTCGTTTATTTAGACCAAATCTGTAACGATATGTCATGTGTAGTTACGGAAAATAGATTCTGACTTCTCAGTTCACAACAAGGAACTTGCTATACAGAGAAATCTGGTTGTCTCTGTGCCAGGGGCACCGCTGTTCCCTGGCACCTCGCAGGCACTTATTGTGGCATCTCGTAGTTCATGCCATCTGTCTGAAAACACCTCCAGCTGCTACGGGCTCACCATAGCCCGTGCTACTTAGAACTTTTTGTTCCAGATTGTGAATCTCAAAGAAGAACAACAACCTCCAGATTAAGTACGAATTTTGCCCATTTGTTTGTTTGTTTTCATTCCTAACCACTAACGTCATGTCCTACACAGAACTACTAACGCGGTTGAGTTTGGAAGGCTTTAATAATGGCGAAATAATAACAATAATGTCGAGCTTACGCTCTCACACTCACAAAACTTTATTACATGCAAGTGCAAAACAAAGACGAATCTTTATTGCCTCTTCTTTATTATTAACAGCCTTGTATACGGTCATATGGATATTTATCAGGTTATCTTCACAGAAAAAACTATTTTTTTTTTTACTTCTGATTTTTGAACTTTATGTGTCACCTTCAAGACACATAGTTCCTCGGACACATACAGTCTTAACACTGGCTGTTATTGTTGTTTAAGATTCGCTACTTGGAACAAAATGTTCCAAGTAGCACGGGCTATGGTGAGCCCGTAGATAGTTATTAATCAAAAGTGTATTCTCTCTCTTTTTTCAATCAATACAAAGCGTATACCATACGCGAGGCGTGTCCCCTAATCCTGTTATTTTGATCAATACGAAATCGTGAGAACCGGACACTTTGCCGGTCGTAGATTCACAGATCCAATGTTGAATTATATACCTTTCCCGGAATACCTTTCTATAAACTTGTATTTTTGCGATCAAATACCGCGAATATATATATATATATATATATATATATATATATATATATATATATATATATATATATATATATATATATATATATATATATATATATATATATATATATGTGTGTGTGTGTATATCACGAAAATAAACACGTGATTAAGAATGTGACAATGTCAGACCACGGAGGAAAATGAAACAGGAATTTCCTTAAGTACTTTCGTATATTAAATACATCTTCAGAAGGAATGAAGATGTATTTAATATACGAAAGTACTTAAGGAAATTCCTGTTTCATTTTCCTCCGTGGTCTGACATTGTCATATATATATATATATATATATATATATATATATATATATATATATATATATATATATATATATATATATATATATATATATATATATATATATATATATATATATATTGTTTTATTGGGATTCAGACTTTCTCGTGAAAGTCTAAATTTCGTAAATACAGCGATTTCTGTTATCGGGATTCAGACTTTCTCGTGAAAGTTTAAAGATTCGGTCGATTCCGAGGTGAGGAGGATATGTTGGTCAGAAAAGAAAGTCTTTGTTTATTCTAATTGGTTTTGTGTTTTGTGGAATATAAGAGCTAAGTTTTAAGGCTATGTCACTGGGAGTGTGTTGACTGCTGTGCCTCACACTGTGTTGTGCTGTGCCTCAGAGTGTGTTGTGTGCTGTGCCTCACAGTGCTGTGCTGTATTACAAAGTGTGGTCCCTGAAACAAACTGGAATTAATACGGTACAAAAACATGAACAATAAAAACCGTTCTGATCTATTGATGGTTTTTTTACACATGAAAATATTGATCTACACACTCGTATCCATATAACAAATTTATTAATATAAACTGAATTTATAATAAGTTGTTTAAATTATGATTATTAATATATATATCTATAAAACAGAATATCTGTCAGTCAGAGATTGGAGGCCAGAAGCTGGAGGCCTAGCCTTCCTTCCCAACATTTACACGTGAAGCATGTGGGGTATGGGCGTGCCATATAGGCCAGTTGGGGTCGGCTCCAGTGCCACACTTTTAGAAATATTGGCAGCGTTCCCACCCCCCCCCTCTCATCCTCGTGCGATTATCATGAAGTCAGGTCTGAAATATTGGTTGTGCTGTTCGGTGACGTATCTAACAGTTTCAGCGATTAGTTATATATTTTTCTGACAGAGAAAGAGTTGGGGCGGGGGGGGGGAAGGGGTGACAGAGAGAAGATGAGAGGAGAAAATGGTGATGGGAGGAGAAGGGAAGAGGAGGGAGAGGTGGAGAGAAGAAGAGAGGAGAGGAGGACTTGGAAAGAGAGTTGAGAGAATGGGAGATTGGTAGAGGAAAGGTAATTATCAGGAGAAAACACTAAGCCGTCACGACTATATAGCACTTGAAACAGATATATGAGGATAAGGAATTAGGATGGGACGAAGGGAATGAATGGTGCCCAACCACTTGGACGGTCGGGGATTGAACGCCGACCTGCAAGAAGCGAGACCGTCGTTCTACCGTCCAGCCTAAGCGTTTGGGCGGGGGGACTGGCAGTGGAAAGAAAAAGAGGGGATGGGGAGAGGGGGGAAGGGGGTAGAGAGACCCGGGAGAAGCTGGGTAACCCCTCTTGCAATATATCTCTATATAATATAGTGCCAGACGCTAGTGGCTAGCCTCTCTAAACTTTACAGGGTGACTGGTGGGTGTTATGAAACTGTCATAGGCGAATCGAGGTCGGCCCTATTGCCACCATTTTTGGGTAAACGACAGTAGTAAGCATCAAAACTTTACAGAGAACACATACCCCTGTTTTTATTTCAGACTTCATGAAAATAGCACTGGTCGCTATACATGCCGATTTTTTTTAGATATGGCAGAGAGCCGACCCTGACTGACCTATGACATTCCCACACCTTCCATGATTCATCCTGGAAAGTTGAGCGAGGCTAACCCAAAAAAAAGGGTCTTCCTACTTCGACCAGACAAACAAACAGATAAACAATTTTTTTTCATAGATATGAACCCTTGTAAGTTAATAGAGGATGACATGCGCACTCCTAGGTGCCTCACCTGGCACCACCTGGGTGGTGGCACTCACTGGTATAGGCTTGTTACGTCTCCTTGAACAAGTAGGTGGAGGAACAAATCCACAAGGGCCGTGACGAGGATTCGAACCTGCGTTCGAATGGGTGGAGGCAGTGTGTGTTGATCTCTCACACCCAAATCACTCCCCAGCTGACAGTTATGATGTTCCTGATGAGACCAACCCTTCAAAGTTCCTGATGAGACCAACCCTTCAAAGTTCCTGATGAGACCAACCCTTCAAAGTTCCTGATGAGACCAACCCTTCAAAGTTCCTGATGAGACCAACCCTTCAAAGTTCCTGATGAGACCAACCCTTCAAAGTTCCTGATGAGACCAACCCTTCAAAGTTCCTGATGAGACCAACCCTTCAAAGTCACAACACTGAATACATTTCTATTTTCTTGAAATTACAAACTATTTTATGAACAAATGTCGTTGGCAAAACAAAAAAAAATCTAATATTTCCTAAGCTGTGTGAATAAATGGTCGAATAGTGACCGAGACAATTAGATGTATTTACGGCACTAACTGGATGGTTGGGTCCCCGTGCCGCTGTGTGGCGATAGTTTTGGCAGTGGTTACCTACCTTGAGGTTACCTTGAGGTGATTTGGGGGCTTAGCGACCCCGCGGCCCGGTCGTCGACCAGGCCTCCTTGGTCTCAGACGACAGTCTGGACTACATATGTCGTCTAAAGTCGTCCACTCAAGCCAGAGTTTTGTAAGAGGAACACGTTCTCTACTTGAATCAGTAACCACACTAACGGGGAAAGTTTATTTTAATCTCTATTAATATTCTTCTATAAAACCTACTTTGGTTCTACTAAGGTACCTCAAGCACCTCAAGGTACTATATAAGAGTTTAAAATCCTACCTGAATTCCTAAATGAAATGGTCCGGTTAGAATTACAACTCAATTAGTCTTGTGCTTGGGTGCATCGACCACTGTAGTAGCGTGTAGTGAAGGAAGAGGTCATGTCATCCACAATTCCTCGAGTTAAATGATTTATTTAATTAAATCCTTTGTTACTAAAATACATCAAGCGCTTTGCCTCCAGGACAGTAAATTCCACGAACACAAGTCCAGAATAGGGAATAAAATGACCAATCGTGTCCCCATTACGCAAAGATAATGATGGGTAGCAAAACTGACCTTTTGGGTCAGCCCTATTGCCCCAAAGAGCATTGATGGGTCCCAGCATCAGCTCTCGTGTCAACACCATTACCCTAAAAGACCAAAATGGAACCCAATAACGACCCTTGCTTGTGTCAGCTCCATTGCTGTCATAATACGACCCGCGGAGCTGGGGACACATCGGTGCTACTGTGACAGACAGCACCGTTCCTGTGCCAGGTGAGTCCACTACGGGCTCACCATAGCCCGTGCTACTTGGAAGTTGTTTCAAGTAGCTGAATCTATAATAACAACAACAGGTGCTACTGTGGGAGGGGGAAGAGTGCAGGGCGATTTAAGGTGGGAGTGGGGGGGGGGGGGCAGTTAAGGGTGGAGGGGTGGTGGGGGGTTAGGGGGGGGGGAGGAAATCTGTGAAGCTTGCCCAAGTACCCGAAGCCAACATCTGACCATATCTTGGGACGCAACCCAGTTTTATAAACTGGCTCGGTCACCTATTTACTTTACGGGCTCACCATAGCCCGTGCTACATGGACACTTCGTCCTGAGTAGCTAAATCTTTAACAACAACAACAACCTATTTACTCCTGGGTGAAGAGGCATGGAATGTAAATAGACACGCGCCCTGCTCGAGGATCGAACCCAGAACTGAACAGCTAGCTGCAAGGCGTATACATCGCTACCGGTCTCCTTCTTTAGCCTAACGCAGCTGCCCGGAAGCGGAAGATAACCACCTTACCTTGCGATGATTTCGGGGCTCAACGTCCCCGCGGCCCGGTCCTCGACCAAGCCTCCCACTCAAATAATTTAATTTCAAATCCCAGCGGTCGGGTGACTGGCACTGTTACCCAGAAGGATCTAAACTACTTATCTGAACTCATAAGACGAATTTCATCATCCTCTGTTATACATTGTCTAGATCTTATCATTCTTTCCAAAACTCACAAAACTCTAAAGAATGAGAATTGTCACATAACAGAATAACAGAATAACAGTCACATAACAATAACAGAACCATCCCATATTATAATCCTCTTAATGCCCCCCCGCAGTGTTGGCAGCTGACTTTCGTTTGATTGTACCCAGCAAGTCTTTTCTCAGCATCCATTTCCTTCCAGAGATTACTCTCCCTGTGGTGGGAGATCAAGATGCTTTCTCTCGCTTGGTTGTAGCAGTGAAGGACAAGTTGAGATGGAAGACTAAGACTGTTTACGTCTTAATTGACGTAAAAAAATCACAGTAAATCCTTACAACTCATTGCTTAATAATTAGGTAATAATAATATAGCAATGCATGGCGTTATTTTCCCCCCAAAAAAGAAAGAGCTCTTTTTGGGAGTCGAACAAACAGCTTCAGTAACCCAAGGCGCTGCCAATTTCAAGGAAGCGAAAACCATTCGGTGAGCATCGTCAAGGAGAACTCTTTAACCAGTTGCATAAATCAACAAACTATCGGGTAAGTGGATGAATTGGTGTAAACAAACGCAGGAAAGATCCGAATTCGTACTAGAATACAATTTTGGTTTTGGGCTACAAGCCTATCAGTCGCGGGGGGGGGGGTTATTTAAATCACCACAATCATGTATAATCTTGTTCTTAATACAGTTATGTAGGATAGGACACCCTCGGGGGTCATACACCGTGAAGCGGGGCCGGTACATCTTTCCGTGAATATACATAGGGGGTCCCGAGTTCGATTCCCGGGCAGGACTGAAATGGTTGGATATATTTCCTTTCACCTAAAGATCCCGTTCACCCAGCAGTAAAGTGGAATATATATATATATATATATATATATATATATATATATATATATATATATATATATATATATATATATATATATATATATATATATATATATATATATATATATACATATAAATATACAACACCCAAATACAGAATACATACGTAACGTTAAAAATAAATACTAATAATGCTAAAATTAATTCAAGGAATTCCAATATAATAGTGATATATTGTCAATATTAGTTTTGTTTTATTTCTTTCTTTTTAAATTGGTCTCACACCTTTATGCCGTGAGTATCAGTATGGCTTAAAAACTCGAAATGAATTTATAAGCAATTTTCCGTTAGGGGTTCTCCCCTACCGCTGAACAGCGACGAGGGATTCGTCCCCTCAGGTCAACGACGAGGGGTCGCCCCCATCCCCTCTGGTCAGCGACAAGAGGTCACTCTATGTTGTAGCTCCAACGATCTCAATATATAGGCAAGACGACAACATCTCTTTTCAAGGATTCTGACTATGTGCACAAGCAGCAGCAGGACCTTACCTTGAGGTTACCTTGAGGTTACCTTGAGGTGCTTCCGGGGCTTAGCGTCCCCGCGGCCCGGTCGTTAAACTCGTTAAAGGACTCTGTTAAATTTAATATTATTTCTACAGTAATAGCACACAACGCACAACGACAATAGAAGATATAGCTGAACACTACTTAAACATTCATTTAGCATGTAACAGCCAGCTTTCTCCAAACCAAGAGAGCACTTCTTTACACCACAGCTACTGGCCATAGACTATATATTCCTCTCACACGGCTTCATCTTACTTGGTATACACACAATCGACTTGAGAATGGTCCAAGACGGACCGAAACGTCGTCGTCCCTTCACCTTCTAGTGTGTGGTCTGGTCAACATACTTTAGCCACGTTATTGTGACTCATCGCCTGCTACTTGATATACATATTGTACTACCGGCGCTATGTATCCACTGCCTCCTTAGATGTCGAAGAGAGTTCGACGAAACCAGTCCACCAATGACACATTTCAGGCCAAAATTTGGAGAGCACAATTGTCTTCCAAAGTGGAGAAACACAGAGGAATCGTGCTAAAATTATATATATGGATGGATTGATGTCCATAGGGAATGGAAAGGATGGGGGAGGTAGAGGGATGGGGAGATGAAATTCAGGAATATAACCCTTTTATTCATATTCAGTAACACATGTCTACACGAAAGACGGCTCCCAAAATATACTACAGGGCCAAGAATAATCGAGCAGACTCATAATCAGTAACCCAGCATCACTATAACAATTAAAAAGATCCGCTTGGTCTTAGGCACCTTGAGTTAATAAACCCCTCCCCCGGCTCTCATGGAAAAATACACAACAAACATTTTTGCTCATTAACTCATCTTAACGATGAGACACGTAACTAACTCGCTTGTGACAACCACAGACAACGTCATAGTGCGGGAACTTACAACCACTTCACTCACAACTGCAGACACCATGTTAATTAACAATCAATAGAGAAGCCTAGTAATATATCCTCACGTTCCATTATAATTTAATATTCGATCAAGTCAATTTGTTATATAAAAGGACAGTTATGTAAGTGAATTGTTATTTAAAATAATATTTTATTAACTGACTAAAAAGCCAAAGGCCAAATGGACCGGAAGGAAACGAAACCTGTATAAATATATATGATCCTAAACGTCAAATACAATATCATTAAAGACTGAAGCTAACTTTGAAAAAAATATATATAACCAATGTATCATCTCGAATTTACCATTTAATATGTTTGATGGAATTATCAATGCTTTTCCATTGATAATTCCTTCCCTTATATTTAAAGTATTATTCTTGTTTTTCTATCAATAAACCAACTACTTGAGGATAATTTTTTGGCATTTAATCACACAAGATATCCACTATCACATCCATGGCAAAACGAGGAATTAGATTCCTGACTCATTCTGTTACCATATTTATGGAATTGATGTAGAATGTGACGAATTTTTAATCAACATAATTCTGACTATTGACACAGTTTTAAAAACCGCATTAACATTAAAATCTTTAGATGTGCTGATGATTTGCGCTACATTTCCAGAGCATAGAAATACAAGAATATTTGTGAAGGACTGATTTCCTCTATGACTATAAAATGATTTTATAGCTGCTTAAAAACTTTATCAATGACAGATATGAGGTATCGCAGCTTCGAAGCAATCTAAAAGATCTATGACATTTCCTCATCAATAAATTCAAGATTGCAGACACGCGAAGCCTCACAAAACACTGGAGAAACCACTGAATATTAAGCCAGTGTGACGGTTTGAATTAAAACTGCATATAAGAACACAAGTTTCTTCGCTTCCTATATATTAGTATATTATATATATATATATATTCCTATATATTACTTCCTATATATATCCTGCCCGAAACGCTGTGCGTACTAGTGGCTTTACAAGAATGTAATTACTGTACTATCCAATGTATTCTCTCAAACCCAATGTACCTTCTTGTATATATATAAATAAATAAATAAATATAGTCCACTACGGGCTCACCATAGCCCGAGCTACTTGGAACTTTTTGTTCCAAGTAGCGAATTAAACAACAACAATCCGCTTTTCTATAAATACAGGACTTTCTATATCGTCTAACAAATCAATGAACCCAAGAACGGTAGAGTACTTTTGATTTACCTCTCAACTGTGAATTTAATGGAAGGAACCATGTTTACGAGTCTTGGAAGAGATTCATTTATGGCTCGGAAAACAAAAATGTATAATTACTAACTACTTGAATACTTAATAGGTTGCTGAACTAATTCAATAGCGGTGAATGTAGACCTACCTAATTCAATATTTTGGTAGTTGGTCCGAAAGGTATTCCGATATGTCTTTCACAGTACCTTAGTCGTTGCTTAGAAGCAGAACAATCAAGCCTTAACCCAACGCAAGAAGTAGTTATTACATAATTGTTTGTCCGTCAAATTATATATATATATATATATATATATATATATATATATATATATATATATATATATATATATATATATATATATATATATATATATATAAAATCGGGGGTTATCATGTCCAATCATTATACTGAGCAAGTCTTACTAACTTAATGTTCAACTTAGTACTCACGTCCAGGGCTGCTGTTGTCCTTAGAGCCAAGAAGTCCAACATGGGGGTCTGGCCATTCCCCAAGACCCAGTAGCTACTTGTCGAAAACACTAAATTATCCCTCGTTATGCACTTGAAAAACATCCTCGTACTTCAATTTCCAACACTATCGATGTGTTTCGTCAAAACAAGACCCCCAATTTCATCAACCGGATAGTTTAATAGCTTCAATTGATTGTTTACAATGTAGAGAGTGAGAGCACACGTTCACTATAAGTCACCTTCGAAGGGACACTAATCGTTTGTTTGGTGATGGTTGGTGTTAGTGTCCCGTCAAGTGTTGCCAGATGGGGGGTCATTATGTGCATATGAGTTCCGTTTTCTTCCATTTTTTGGGGGCTGGCATTTCGGTCACTTAATATAAATATATATTAATATTAAACAGTTTTATACGACACTATATATCATTGTATCATTTAATTAAAATGAGGTTTTATCTTATATTAAATTGTAAGCGAGTGTGAGGATTATTGTTTGATATATCAATTGAATGTTAAAATTGTTTGGATAAGTTTTCAGTTTATAACTCTAGTAGTTACCATTTAGCCAGTCACGGGCCTTGTTGTCAAGTTTGGCCAATAGGCAAAAAAATACATGTTGTGTATTTCTACATGGGTGTATTTAGGGCACCTGACAGCTGAGTGGACAGCGCTTCGGATTCGTAGTCCTAAGGTTCCGGGTTCGATCCCCGGAGGAGGCGGAGACAAATGGGCAGATAGTTTCTTTCACCCTGATGCCCCTGTTACCTAGCAGTAAATAGGGACCAGGGAGTTAGACAGCTGTTACGGGCAGCTTCCAAGGGGTGTGTAACAAAAAAGGAGGCCTGGGCGAGGACCGGGCCGCGGGGACGCTAAGTCCTGAAATCATCTCAAGATAACCTCAAGAAGAAGATGAGAGTAAGTTAAGATTCCTAAGGCAAGTGATTGTTTTTAGTTGTTAGTAATGCTTAATGATTTACTAAGTGACTTTGCTTGATTACTTCCTGCTAGGCTCTGTGGTGCCTATCATAATAAATACATAAATAAATAAATAAATAAATAAATAACATATATATATATATATATATATATATATATATATATATATATATATATATATATATATATATATATATATATATATATATATATATATATATAATATATTCATGTTCTGTGGCTTAAACCTGGACTAGATGAAATAGTTGACATAACCCGAATGAACTCGGGACATGGGGTTGAATGAGTTCATAAAGTTGTTGTTGTTTTAGTTTCAGCTACTGGGAACAAAAAGTTGCAAGTATCACGGGCTATGGTGAGCCCATAGTGGACTTAACCTGGCCCAGGAGCGGGGCTGTGACTGTGTGAGAGTTCTCTCCTATACTTTACCCCTCCCATACTCTACCCCTCCCATACTCTACCCCTCCCATACTCTACCCCTCCCATACTCTACCTCTCCCATCTTCCAACCCGGGCACTTGCCTGGAGAGTCAGGCCCATACAACCTATCCACAACGTTGTTTTTACCTTTTAACCACGTAATAACTACGTTTCAACTTCGGAAACGTTTTGATATTTTTGTGAAAATACATTTGGTATTGCCCCCTCGCCTGGCTACCTGAATCTCCAAGGGCACAGGTGAACTATAGACCTATCAACCTGTGTAGGATTCTGGCTCCCTCAACAGCTTACTGACCAACCTACCTACTAGTATACTTTTATCTTGAATATTGACCAGGAATAAAGTAAACTCTCGGTGTATATATACCAAGAGGCTGGGTTCACCTTTCAGTGTACACACACCCAACCACTTGGGCAGGAGCGACGGTCTCGCTTCATGCAGGTCGGCGTTCAATCCCCCGACCGTCCAAGTGGTTGGGCACCATTCTTTCCCTCCCCTCGTTCCATTCCAAATTATTATCCTGGCCCCTTCCCAGTGCTATATAGTCGTATTGGCTTGGCGCTTTCCCCCTGATAGTGCCCTTCCCTTCTCATTGTGTATATATATATATATATATATATATATATATATATATATATATATATATATATATATATATATATATATATATATATATGCGAACAAGCCAGAATGGTCCCCTGGACAATATGCAACTGAAAACTCACACCCCAGAAGTGACTCGAACCCATACTCCCAGAAGCAACGCAACTGGTATGTACAAGACGCCTTAATCCACTTGACCATCACGACCGGACATAATGAGGTGATAGCCGAGGCTATTTGAACCACCCCACCGCCGGCACTCGGATAGTTATCTTGGGCATAGCATTTTACCAAATCACCTCATTCTTAGGGGCACACGTGAGGAACACAAATGCGAACAAGCCAGAATGGTCCCCTGGACAATATGCAACTGAAAACTCACACCCCAGAAGTGACTCGAACCCATACTCCCAGAAGCAACGCAACTGGTATGTACAAGACGCCTTAATCCACTTGACCATCACGACCGGACATAATGAGGTGATAGCCGAGGCTATTTGAACCACCCCACCGCCGGCACTCGGATAGTTATCTTGGGCATAGCATTTTACCAAATCACCTCATTCTTAGGGGCACACGTGAGGAACACAAATGCGAACAAGCCAGAATGGTCCCCTGGACAATATGCAACTGAAAACTCACACCCCAGAAGTGACTCGAACCCATACTCCCAGAAGCAACGCAACTGGTATGTACAAGACGCCTTAATCCACTTGACCATCACGACCGGACATAATGAGGTGATAGCCGAGGCTATTTGAACCACCCCACCCCACGAACATATATATATATATTAGTTATATATATATATATATATATATATATATATATATATATATATATATATATATATATATATATATATGTATATATATATATATATATATATATATATATATGTATATATATATATATATATATATTCATATATATATATATATATATATATATATATATATATATATATATATATATATATATATATATATATATATATATATATCCCTCTACAAGAGAGCCTTTCCACAATAATTGCGTCTTATCTTGTATGTCTTTCAGTACCATATTAAATTTGTATAGAATTATAGGGTCGTGAGACATGTTCCTGACACTAATGATTTCAAAGTAGTTTGTCAATTGACCGTTCAAGCTTGACGCACAAATTACGGCTCAAACGGCTCCAGCATGCTGAGGATTGGATAAAATATCTATGCCCAAAATAGTCCCGAATGATGTCGGGTATTGGGGTTAAGAGTCTGTTGACTCTCCTAAACGTTTGTAGAGTCTGTGGCTGAGTGGTTATAGTACTGAGCTTGTCAAGGGGCATGGCTGACCGGGTTCGAAGCCTTCAGGGGTCAAGAGTTTTCTTATGTATGTTGGCTTGGGGACTCCTCATCGACAATTACTTGGCAAGAGCCTCGTATTTCTAGGAAATCGTGTTAGTTAAATGTTGACTTGTTTAGATTCAAGGTAACATAATTATGTAACTTAAGACCAAAGTAACCTTTGCATTCGGACTGAAGAAGTGTAAAAAACTTTTAAATACGACGAAAGAGATGTTAAGGATAAATAAAGTAGAGCTTGTTATCGTTATAAGAAATACAAAAAGAACGAGGAATATTTAGCAACGCTGCCAGGCGTAATAACAGCGAACATTTAACCTGTCTATTAACCCCCTTACTGTATCTATTACCAAAGAAAATTAATAAGCCGTCAAGACTAACTCTAATATACGCGTTGTGTGTTCCAAACTTATTGATGAACTCCCCTTAAGCTGTTCGCTGCGCATATCGTAACTTGTCCTCGTGCACTGTGGTGTGTTTCAGAATAAATTACTGAAACTTTGATTCTAACTGTTAACATCAAATAAACCTAATGAATTTCATTAAACAATATACTACTCTAATGGATTTAAATTCACGTAACCCAGCAAAGTCTTATTTATTTCCATAGATTGTTTCTAAGCTTGATAATAAATTTACACGACCTTGATAAATAAAAATATTAGGTGGTGTGCTATTATTATGATTTATTTTTATGGCGATAATTAATAATATATATTTTGGATTTCATTAAGCTAAATCTGTTATAAACGTACAATAATTTATGAGTAAGTGTCTTAAAAAATAATTGAATTGATTTTGAAACTATTTAATGGGATACTATAGTAATGCCATTAATGGCATTACAATCCTGCTGGCATATGTATATACACTTACATCAACTGTGGACAAAGCTGGAAGCTGCGGTTGAAATCCACCAAAAAAATCGCCAATCCTTAATAATCGGATTGCTTTATCTAGTGTCATGTCTCCTACCCAATAGTTTATTACAATACAGTTTACATGTGGACATGAAATATTCAATTGAATTCCGTGGACGTTAATACGTTAATGAGAGAAACAACACAACAGACATCTGTACAAATTATTTTTTTGGTCTGACTAACAATTTAAGAATAAATTAACATTTATAACAATAACAATTAAAAATAAATTTATAATAAAAATTTATTAAAGATATAATAAAGTGGTTGGACACCATTCCATTACTCAGTCCTTTAATCCTCATTCCTATCCTGTCCTGTTATCCCTTCCAAGTGCTATATAGTCACTCCTCTTTGGCACTTTTCCCCTGATAGCTCTCTTTCCTCTCGTGTCATTTAAGATTACCATTTGTCAGGATCATGACTTGACGGTCCATCACACACACATCTGGACGAAAAGTTTGTCTCATGTCCTATGACAAAGTGGTTCATCGTTCTGAGAACAAGTTGTCCTCTTGGCTCTGAGAACAGGAACACCGGCTGCTGGTGTGTGTATGCTGACTTTGACACTCCGGCTGAGTCATGTCACGATGACCTGACAATTTACCAGGTGTCGCGTGACATCAGGACCTGACAAACTGCCAGGGTGACACTGACATCAGTACTTCAAACGTTACCAGCTATTACATGACATGAGGACGTCAAGACTGACCAGCTTGAGCTTGACATAATGACATCAAAAGTAACAAGACCGTCCAAAAGCAGCAAAGGAATGCAACCACTGAATCTCTTCCAACACTCAGAGTACACGAACAAAATAATATAAAAATACATAGACGAACTATGGGTTCCTGCGAGGCAAAGGGCCCATTAAACAAAAAATATATAAATATCTTCCCCCGGACTGACGTTCTCATACTTATAACCATGCATGCAAACTTCAAATCAAATCGGGTTGCATGCTCTTATGCAAGCCCTACTGCAAGCTAGCACCCCGGTCAAAACTTAGTTGTTGATCTGGGGCCAGATTCACGAAAGCACTTACGAACCTGTACATCTTTTCTCAATCTTTGGCGGCTTTGTTTCCAATTATTAAACAGTTAATGAGCTCCGAAGCACCAGGAGGCTTGTTTA
>NC_091200.1:16036040-16051040 GCF_040958095.1 Procambarus clarkii | reverse complement strand
TTTGGCAGGGGTTTGGAAGGTCGCTATTGGGTGAAATATGCCAAGACTGGCATATTTGTTATTCATGGCGGGAGGATGTGTCGAGAGGTGAATTCTAAAGAAGACCTGTGAAGAGAGGCTGAGAGAAGGATGCTATACATCCTTAGCAAGGATGCTAAGAATGCTATGATCTAATTACGTGACTTTAGGCTATGTTTTCGGAGGTTGGGAGATGACAGGTGATGGCTCAGTTGTCGGAAAAAGGTCGGCTAAGCCGGGGTAAAAAGAACATAGAGAGAGAGCGTTTTAGTCCTCGTTAAATGATCCACATAAGCTTGTAGTTCTTGATAAAGAAACCACACTTAATTGTAACTGTCGTTAAACAACACATAGTGCGATGATTTACATTGTGGTCTTCGTTATATACTCCACGGAGTCTCGTTAAACAACCCACAACGCATTGTGAGTCGTTAAACATTCCATAAAGCCTCGTAACTCTCCTTAAAACCCCACAGTGCATTTGGGCACTCAATAAACGACACACAACATCACTTATCTCTAAAAATAGCATTCCACAACTCAATATAATTGTTGTTTTTCTCCTTCAATGAGAGAGTTTCCGACAACTGCATCTAACATATATTCAAGGTACAGGGATTATAATCATTTTTTTAGATACACAACTCTCATCATTTTAACAACAGGAGTCGCGCGCTCTACATCGTTCCTGTGAATATTTAATTAAACGTGATAGCAAATGTGATTTGTTTAGCCTGATGGACGTGTTATATCATGCCTCTAGTTTGACGTTTTCTCGTTATATGTTTCTAATCCTCGCTAAAATATTCGTACGTAAATAGATAAAGGAAATTAAATTCGCAGACGAAACAAAATTGATATGATTTTTTTTATTAATCCTCGTTCCGTCAAGACCTTTCAGATTCTGTGAAACAATTCGCTGATGCCAGGAGAGGATATAGACAGACAATTTAGATCGGGGCAACATGTAGCAATTATTGTTGAGGACGAAACGAAAATCCTACTGGCCAGTTGTCAACCTCGTGTGCAGTTTTTTGCAATGTTAAAACGATTATTACATTTTTGGGAAAAAAAGAGTGAAATATGTATTCGTGTAACAAAATTTTGGGATATAAACAAAATATTTTATATAGGAGACATAATGGCTCACTTACTCTGTCTCTGCCTGTCTATCTGTCTCTCTGTCTCTCTCTCTCTCTCTCTCTCTCTCTCTCTCTCTCTCTCTCTCTAGTAAATTTTGTAATAGGTAGTGGGCCATATGTGGTTGTCTGGTGTTATTGACGGGATGGGAGGGACCACAACAAGCACAGTACCTTTCCCATACTGATAGTGTGGCGTGTCCATCACAGTAATGATTGGGCCCTTTCTAAACTACCCCCCCCCCCCTCTTCCGCTTCTCACCCCTCTCTACACCCCCCCTCTACTCTCCAACCTTTTCTACACTACCATTACACTATATACCTCCTCTCCACACGCACACCCTCTACACTACCACCTTTGCTACATCTTCTCTTCACTATCTCCTCTTCATTATCTCCTCTCCACATCTTTTCCCATTTCCGTTTCTTTTCCTCTCGCCAATAACCACTCGCAAAGTTTCTCTTCTACACTCTGATACGCCTCTTCTTCCCTTCCCTCTCCTCCCTCTCCCTCATGTCCGCTTTTTATCCACCGAGAATAGCGGACGGATTAAAAGTGTGTCCCAGAGTTCGAGCCCCACCCTGGCCTCCAGCTGGTGGAGACCCGTCGTCATGTGTTGGTGGTTGGGCTTAGAGTGGTTGTGGTAGTTGTGGTTGTGGTTGAATCAGTGGTAGTTGTGGTTGTAGTTGAATCAGTCGTCGTTGTGGTAGTTGTGGTTGAATCAGTGGTAGTTGTGGTTGTGGTTGTGGTTGAATCAGTCGTCGTTGTGGTAGAATCCGTGGTAGTTGTGGTAGTGGTAGTATCAGTGGTGGTTGTCATTGTTGTGTTGATAGTAATTGTGAAGAGAATAGTGCCGTTGTGGGAGAAGGAATTGATGAGAAAAATGATGAGATAAGATGAGAAAAATGAAAATGAAATGAAAACGGAGAAAAGAACAGAACGAGAGAGAGAAAAAAGGAAGAGCAAATGAGAGAAAACGATAAGAAAATGGAAGAGGGCACAGAAGAGGGAATTGCACAAGAGGAAGTTCACGCGGTAACGGATGAAAAATACAAATATTTACCTGAATTTACCTGAGAGCCACTATCTCCCTCTAGTGGCCTCGGCGGTAACAGGAAGCCAGCGGTTTATCAAAGGTCCCTTCACTGTCCCTCAGAGTTTTCCCAACTTGATTTTGCACTGAAGTTTTACAAATAAAGACAAAAAATCCCCTCCAAGAAATGTTTCTTGACTCAAAGGGCGACCTCATAGCACCAGTTATTCTATATTTGTGATCTCTGTATTATGAAAAATAAATAAATACAGATGTGCATGTTGACAACCCCCCCCCCCCGGTCCCCGCATCAACACAGCCGCATTGTTTACAAACACCACCACGTGGCGCGTGACGTCAGTGGACGGGGTCTATACAGGTACCTGCATCTTGAGTTGAGGAGGATTTTCCTGCAGATTCATAGGGATTAGAAGCAAAGTTTTCTTAAGCTTGCCTCTATACTTCATGCTCAGGAGCACTACCCCCTCCCCCCCCTTCCTTTCCTTGAGAATTGCCATTGGAAGATGGGAAGTGGTGCTGAGAGGGTGGGTGTGTGGTGGAACAGAAGAAGGGTTGCGTGTGGAGAATGAGAAGGTGGCGGGTGGAAGAGGCGAGAGGTTGTGTAGCATTGGAGAAGGGGTGTGTGGAGGCAGAAGGCGAGGTGGAGGCATTGAGGTGATCCACAGAAGGAGGTACTTCTGAGAACACCAACTACATCTGTCTAAGAGGGAGGGGAAGAGGGAAGAAGGAGAGGGAAGGAAAGAGGGAGGGTGAAGGGCTGCACGTGAGGAGAGAGGGAGTAGGTAGCGAGGCATATGTGGACATGGCCAAAGTTTATGTCCGCTATGATGGCTTTGAACCGACCTCCCCGCGCCCACTCCCAGGGATCCGGGGCCCATCGTAAAAAAATTTCATCATTACGCTGTAAAACTGGTTTATAATGACCGACGATCCGCATTTTCTGGGGCGTCTGTTCTTGCGTGTTTTCGAGGCGGCAGCGAGGCTCCTCTTGACCTATAGAGGCGCCGAGATTACGACTCCATGCAAAAGCTAAGAATGGCGAGCCTCTAAGATGGACTACAGATAAAGTGGAGCATCGCCCTAAACTCGATGCAAATCCTCTTTCCACAGTGAACTCGCAATTGACAGAGAAGGATAATCGGCCCCCAGGGGAACACGTTGTAGTGTATTATACAAAAATATACATTTACTCAAATTTACGAGAAGGATGAAAAGGTGATACGAGATATAATTAACAGGAAATGTAAAACTTGTGGTGAAAACGCTATGGTTTTGTCCTGTCAGTTATTATAACAACCCTCGTATTGTATTCCCCCTCATTATGAGATATTACATCTCATAACCTCATCTGACAAACTGCATGAGGTGTATATTAATGGAGTATATCAATAAAACAGGCAGTTAAGAACTCTGCTCGCTTTAATAAGTGCCCTCGGGGGTGATGACACTAGGACATTTTGCCTAGTTAATGTTCTTGTTTGATAAGCTGTTCACTTGAGACAGTTCAGCAAGGACCCATCTGTGTCTGGGTACAAGTGACAGGATGAACAACCCAGCGTTTTTTTTTCCTATTTGGAAAGGGGGGGGGGGGGTGTTGTACATGGTAAACTTGAATGGTCTGCAAGCTAATATGCAACAGAAAACACCTCACCGTGAAGGCCTCGAACCCATATATATATATATATATATATATATATATATATATATATATATATATATATATATATATATATATATATATATATATATATATTTATATATTCCTTCCATTCTTTTACTTCCATTCCATTCTTGTTTTTCTTCCCTTTAATTTACCCAATTTATACCCATTGTTTCGTGTTCTGTCTTGTGTTGAAAGTTTTATTCACCTCATCAAAAACTGTTGTAACATATCACCTCACCCAAATATAGGTATATAAGATGAAAGCTGTTTAAATTATAGCATAGTAGAACTCTGTTTAGTGTTTACAGGTTATAGTTGTGTGTGTGTAAACTAAAGTCTTTGAAAATGTAATATGTTATTACGAAACGCGTTCAAGTGTCGCGTCAGACTAAAAATAAAAATGAATTTTGGAGAATTGATTTTTCAATTACCATCGACAGTAAAAAGTAACATAAGAAATATTGAGAAAATTCGTGTTAGAATTATTAATCTTACTTTTTCGGTCATATTTAAACACACACACACACACACACACACACACACACACACACACACACACACACACACACACACACACACACACACACACACACACACACATATATATATATATATATATATATATATATATATATATATATATATATATATATATATAATATAATATAGAGACATAGAGAGAGCACCGAACCCCCAAGCACCCAACTACACCACAAGTGACAAGTGGAAATGCAGTTTTTGCCGAATACAGTTGAAAAAAAAGATGTATCCATTGCGTCAACCAAAAAAACTTTTGGTTATACGATAATTCATTAGCTCCCTACCGTGTAATAAGAGGGAATAACGTAGAATTATTCTACGATACGGGGATAATATCACATAATTGTAGTCTAAATTACTGTGCGGTAAATTGGGAGTCATCTTCTTATTAACCTCTGCTGACTCAGGCGTTCAAGGGGGCTGTTGTGGTTCGGGGGTGGTAAGGGGAGGTAGGGGGGATGGGGGAGTGGCGGGAGGGGAGAGGTGAAAGGATAGGAGGGGATAGGATGTTACCTGTCACGTATTCTTATCTGTGAAGTATGAAAGGACTTCTTATCTGTGATCTCTCTCTCTCTCTCTCTCTCTCTCTCTCTCTCTCTCTCTCTCTCTCTCTCTCTCTCTCTCTCTCTCTCTCTCTCTCTCTCTCTCTCTCTCTCTTACTTATTGTAAGGGTGTGTAGTTATTCTTGCTATTCTTACAATATTATTTCAGCAATGATTTATTGGAGTGTCAGCTTCTTCTGGCTCGTTGATTGGCTCGCTGATGGCGTTTAATACTCGGTCTTTTCAGGAGTATGGGATAGTTACTTGAGTCTGATTGGGTCCTTGATTACAGCTCGTGTGTGTGTGTGTGTGTGTGTGTGTGTGTGTGTGTGTGTGTGTGTGTGTGTGTGTGTGTGTGTGTGTGTGTGTGTGTGTGTGTGTGTGTGTGTGTTTGTGTGTGTGTGTGTGTGTGTGTGTAATTACCTAAGTGTAGTTACAGGATGAGAGCTGCGCTCGTGGTGTCCCGTCTTCCCAGTACTCTTTGTCATATAACGCTTTGAAACTACTGACGGTCTTGGCCTCCACCACCTGTGTGTGTGTGTGTGTTTGGTTGTGCAAGGAGTAAGGAGGGTTGTGAGGCCTTGTGATAGGACGCTTCAGCAGCTATGAGTTCAGTGGAGGGTGTTGCAACACACATATTGCGAAAGCAATATTGCACGCATGCTTGAGTATATAAAGCTGTACGAGACTACAGGATAGACCCAAGCAACTGTAGCCAACAGGGAGAGAGAGAGAGAGAGAGAGAGAGAGAGAGAGAGAGAGAGAGAGAGAGAGAGAGAGAGAGAGAGAGAGAGAGAGAGAGAGAGAGAGAGAGAGAGAGAGAGAGAGAGAGCAATTAAAGGCTCCTCCATCTCCACACTTGTAATCAGTAAGGAATTACTGTCAAAAACAGATGACTTGTTGACAACAATTTAAATCCCATTGAAGTCACATCCTGTTCCATAATCTGTGTTCAAAGTGAATGTGATCTCGGCTATATTCTCTGACTCTGTTGTTGATGATGTACAATTCACAGTCATAGCTTTAAATAATTTGATGTTAAATATTCCCTCTAATTCATGTGCAAATGTAAATTATTTGTACAATTTTGTTATATTTACTTATGGAAGTTTCACTATTCATATATGATGCTATATATTTTTTCTAGTATGTGTCACCATTTAAATTGTAATCTATTTGTTATTTATGTTTTAAAAATGGAATGTGTTACGTCTGATGAATCAACTATTTCAGTTGATCAAGAATGATGTTACATTACGAGGAAAGGCTACTGGAAATAAACCTGTCACTGGGAGTTAGGGGAGACATGATCACCACATACAAAATTTTCAGAGGAATTACCAGGGGGTAGATAAAGAGAGACTATTTATCGCGGGTGGTACTCGAACAAGGGGAACATCAGGTAGAAACCTAGTACCCAAATGAGCCACAGAGTCAATAGACAACATTTGTTCGGTGTCAAAGTAGTTCATAAATAGAATACACTAGTAAGTAATGTGGTGGAAGCAGGCTTCATACATAGTTTCAAATGTAGCAATGATAGAGCCCAATAGGCTCAGGTGTCTGTACATCAGTCGGTCAAGAGGCTGGACCAAAGAGCCGAAGCTCAACCCTCGCAAGTATACCTAGGTATACTCATCCTGTTACTACCCTTCCTCTCACCTATCCAACCTCTGCCCCCTCTCCACCTATCTGCAAATCAACAAAACAGGCTTCACAGACTAAACTATTTATTCAACTAAATGTACATAATGAACGCGAGAATTACCTCGAGCGGTTTACTGGAGAGCAGCGAGTGTCACGTTAAACATGACTCGAGGAGCGCCGCCTGATGAAAATTTAAAATTCAAACACTCGTGTCTGTGTCCGTTAAAATCCGTTATACTCGATTTTTTTTTTAAATTTTCGAATTCAATTTGAACGAATGTGAGAGATTTGTTTAACGAGGAGAATAGAATGATGTAATATCCATGAAAAATAGAATGTATCTAGCATTCGACAACAACTGGTTAAAACATGGGGAATAAGATTTGATAGTTGTTATTCGCATTGGCCAATCACAATTGAGTGTAAACCACAACATGGCAACTCTGCAGGCGAGTGTTGCCATAAATCATTCGGTATACGACTTGGCTGAAGGCTTATTCAAGTCTTGTTGTTGTTATTGTTGTATTTTTCCCCTGAGGTGTAGTATTTTGTTAATAATAAGCGTTATTTAATTATGATAATCAAAATCAATAAAGAGCTGCAATGTTTTTATTTTTGATGTAATCGCTGCTCTCAATTATTCTGGTCACCGAGCTAGCAAGACTCGCTATAATCGAGCACAAAGTTAGCGGTTCTCGCTACGCAGCACGACACGAAGGTGTGTGTGTGTGTGTGTGTGTGTGTGTTTTAACATGATAAACAACAGGAGCTAAATTCACCGCGCTGACATCTGCCCTGTTGTCAAGCGAGCTTCCCGCCAACTGAGGGATTACTGTTCTAAACGGTAATTACACCGCTTTCAACCGTCGTAATTAACAGAGGTAAGCTACTGTCAAAAGCAAAATGAGCAGCGATGTGTGTATATATACCTGCGCAAGTGTTTATTAATATATATATATGCTTACGAAATCTCTACATCCTTTCTCAGTTACATTTATTTAATAGTTTATAAGCTCTGAAGCACTACGAGGCTGTTTATATAAATAATAACCTTGGGTTGTAAAGTTTCGAAGGTTGTAAAACTATTAAAAATAATGTCAGGAAAGATTCCATAATTGGGAAAAGATGTAGAGGTTTCGTGAGGGGTTGTGTAGATAGTTAAAGAATCTTGGCTCGTGTTCTTAAGTATTTTGGGCTGGTTTTGATGAAGTCAAAACAAGGGGAAAAAATGTTTTCGAATTATTTGATAACTCGTGTAAGTCAAACATTTGAAACACTGTACGTATGTGAGTCAAACTATGACGCACGTTTGTGAGTCAAACTATGACGCATTATACGTACGTGAGGCAAACCTTGACGCACTACACATGTGTGTGTGTGAGGCAAAACACCGATTTTACTTACGGAAAAAAATTCTTGGAATGACTCTGAATCACAAGGCGTCTTGTATATAAATATTTTTTTCGTGTCTGTACAACAAGAGTTAATGGTAAATGGGACAAAAAAGAGTAGTTTGCATAGTATGAAGAGAGATCTCGCGCTCTCTCCCATTATGTTGCTGAGTGACCATTAATTAGTGGATATAGAAATGGATTCAGATGGATATATGATGTAAGGATTGTCACTGAACCAATGATGTAACCTGATTGGCTGCTTGTCGTATGCTGTTACGGCTGTGTCATCCGTTTATATGTCTGCCAGGTGATCTTGTGGATGATCTCTCATACTCACTCATCCAGCAAGCATCAGCAAACTTTGCAATCATCCACACATCCATCCTTTGTCCACTTGGCTGTCACCTACAGATTCCACCTTCAACAGTCCTTACGGTGGATGTTGCTGGCCCGTTCATCCAACGATCATCCGTAACACGATAACACATCCGTTCAGAACTCATCCAGATGATGAATTACAATAACCTGACTGAAGATATGATGACCCCCGCACTAGAAATTGAAGAGTCGACGACGTTTCGGTCCGTCCTGGACCCTTATCGAGTCCAGGACGGACCGAAACGTCGTCTTCGTCCCTTCACTCAACCTAATGACTCAGTCGCTATCTATCCACTCCATCCGCCCAAATCCATCTATCCAGCCATCCATCCATCACCTGCCAAGTGCCACTCACACATCTCAAATTTGACCTCTCGCCTTTCCCGGGGAAATGGATGATTGAATATAAAATCGGGTTATCCTTCACAGGAAAATCGAATTTGTATAATTGAGGAGGATTGAGTAGGCAGAGACGTGATGGAAGGGAAGAGAGAGAGTAAGGGAAGGATTGGAGAAGAGGGGAGGAAAGGGATGAGAGGGAGAAAGAAAATGAGGTAGAAGGTGGGAGGGCAAAGGAGGTCGAGAAAGAGATAAGAAGGGAGAGGAGAGAGAGAGAGAGGAAAGGGTAGATAATAAGGAACTGAGGCAGGAGAAGGGAGAGGTGAGAGAGGAAAGTAAAGGGAAGGAAAGTAAGAATGTCACTGTGTTAGAACAATTTAAACAATCAAGCACATGTTAGCATCATTATACAACTCACAAATACACAAAACAATCCCAGAGTCTCTAGGACACAATGAATACAGCAGTTCCTCAAGTATTATAATGAGTGCAGCAGTTCCTCAAGTATTATAATGAGTGCAGCAGTTCCTCAAGTATTATAATGAGTGCAGCAGTTCCTCAAGTATTATAATGAGTGCAGCAGTTCCTCAAGTATTATAATGAGTGCAGCAGTTGTCGGAAAATCCGACACCATTTAATAATCATACAGATAATAGCTGTGTTGTATAAACAAGTTACCCATAGAAAACGTAACTTGTAGTGGAATTACCGTCTAAAGAAAACGGGATATCATCACCACACACTATTATAATTCGCCACCTATTATGGTGGGAATTATTCTTAAATACATTAGTCTTTGGACTTTACCATCATAAAAACATCTTATATAAATTAACTTAATTATCAATATTAAAGTAGAGTAAATGTGACCCTTCTATCACTTTCTGAAATCTGGACAAAGTAGGCCAGGCGTCAGTGGGGAAGGAGGGAGCCATTGTTGTGTCACCTCCGAGACGTGTGGAGCAAATTTAGCTCCTATCATTCTGGACAATGTCGGCCAGTAACGTCAATAGTATGGAGTGTTAAACAGCCATTGTATATTGAGACCAGAGGCTCACACGGGAGCAAATTCGGCTCCTGTTAATTTTACTTGGACGTAGTGTTATGGAAACCAAAGGTACCATCTCCAACACGATGTCTACAATTCAAGTTAAGTCTATCCGAAACCCGTTTATCATTCATTTATGGCCATTAATGTCAGGATATAGGGTGACCCGGTTAGATCACGTGGAAGCCTCAAACTAAAGGTAATTAAGCCAGGTCTTCATGTTCCATGTACTGTTTTCTCTGATATACTTGTCATATATAGGTATCTGGCTTCACAGCTAGCGCACTTTTGACAGGTCAAGACGAGGAAGGAAGATTTTGTGCACCAGTTACTGGGTGATATGGAAGCTACCTCAAAGAGGATAATTTGGTGTCTACACCCTAGTTATACCTGGTGGACTAACCTGCTGTACTATAAGATAAGGAACCTCTTCAATGTATGTAGTTAATTCCTGTAGTTTGATTGGCTGCATATATATAATTTAATAACCCCCCCTAATGTGTAGAGGATCGATTTGTGAGATTAAGAGATTATTGCAGAAATACAGTCCACTTAACATTATACAAATTGCTATCGAAGTATATAAATTAACGTAAATATAAATTCATATAAATTAAATAAATATAAATCTCACAGGTCGGTTCCCACAGCAGTTCCTCAAGTATTATAATGAGTGCAGCAGTTCCACAAATATTTACAATGAATATAATAGTTGTTCCAAATAACTATAATGAATTAATTATATTTTGAGTTTATTATTGTAACCAGAAGTCTGGAATGATGAATAATATATATGTTAAAATAAATTTTCCAAATAAAGGCTAAATTATAATGGAATTACTATATTAAAATGTAATGAATTCAAAATCGTTACATTGAGATAAGGAAATAAATAAGATTACAACAAGTATGCACTTGAATTAAAACCCAGAGGCTGAGGGGGGGGGGGCTCCCCCACAGGTCTTTAACGTTAATGTAATCACCAAATGGCACAGTTAGGAATTAATCCCATTCTAATATAAGAAATGGAAGCATCAACACCTTCGGAACATTACCGCCAAACTCATTCAACCACCTCGCTTCGGTTGCCGGCTTGTCCTCTTTGCTAGGCTCGTTCAAGCGGCGGCCAAACCCCTCCACCCCTCCATAGACATATAAATGAACATATTGTGTATAAAATTAGTTTTTTCTCAAATTTATTGGTTTTGTTTTGTAATTACTGCACATTGGTGAAGGATTTATAGAGGTTCAATTCAAACATGGAAAGAAGACGAATCAATACTCGAGAAAACTTCGAACGTCATCTGTTAAGTGAGTTAAGTGTCTTTTTTGATTCATTAACGAAGGGGGGGGGGAGTTTTAGCGGATAGATTAACGAGCATTTCCTCTTTGTTGATGAGGACGGAGTGCGTTATGAAACAGAGAGGCAAAAGTGCATTGTTTTTCATATTCCTTCTCTATTAGTTATCTCTATTCTAAATTAACATTTTTGTCCAATAACACTAAAAAAAACTTAAACATTATCTCACTCTTTATTGACACTTGCAATTAAATGTGGAATTTTATTATTTCACATAAAAACGAATGTGTTTTAAAATAATGTATTTACCTATTTTCAGTACTTAATTTTCAATTCGTTATAAATCGCACGATAATTGTTTTCAAATTTACATTTTCTGAAGGAATTTGATTAATTTCTGATGCGGTTCCTCACCTCTTAATGAGCTAAGACAAATTTACTTCCTAAATGCAGACGACAAGTCACAATAACGGGGATAAAGATGTGATAAACAAACCCACACATTAGAAAATGGAAAAAGACGAGGTTTCGGTCCGTTCTGGACTTTTATGGTCCGTCCTGGACTTTTATGGTCCGTCCTGGACTTTTATGGTCCGTCCTGGACTTTTATGGCCCTTCCTGGACTTTTATGGTCCGTCCTGGACTTTTATGGCCCTTCCTGGACTTTTATGGTCCGTCCTGGACTTTTATGGTCCGTCCTGGACTTTTATGGTCCGTCCTGAACTTTTATGGTCCGTCCTGGACTTTTATGGTCCGTCCTGGACTTTTATGGTCCGTCCTGGACTTTTATGGTCCGTCCTGGACTTTTATGGCCCGTCCTGGACTTTTATGGCCCTTCCTGGACTTTTATGGCCCTTCCTGGACTTTTATGGTCCGTCCTGGACTTTTATGGCCCTTCCTGGACTTTTATGGTCCGTCCTGGACTTTTATGGCCCTTCCTGGACTTTTATGGTCCGTCCTGGACTTTTATGGCCCTTCCTGGACTTTTATGGTACGTCCTGGACTTTTATGGTCCGTCCTGGACTTTTATGGCCCTTCCTGGACTTTTATGGTACGTCCTGGACTTTTATGGTCCGTCCTGGACTTTTATGGTACGTCCTGGACTTTTATGGTCCGTCCTGGACTTTTATGGTCCGTCCTGGACTTTTATGGTCCGTCCTGGACTTTTATGGCCCTTCCTGGACTTTTATGGCCCTTCCTGGACTTTTATGGTCCGTCCTGGACTTTTATGGTCCGTCCTGGACTTTTATGGCCCTTCCTGGACTTTTATGGTCCGTCCTGGACTTTTATGGTCCGTCCTGGACTTTTATGGTCCGTCCTGGACTTTTATGGACCTTCCTGGACTTTTATGGTACGTCCTGGACTTTTATGGTCTGTCCTGGACTTTTATGGTCCGTCCTGGACTTTTATGGTCCGTCCTGGACTTTTATGGCCCTTCCTGGACTTTTATGGTCCGTCCTGGACTTTTATGGTCCGTCCTGGACTTTTATGGTCCGTCCTGGACTTTTATGGTCCGTCCTGGACTTTTATGGCCCTTCCTGGACTTTTATGGTCCGTCCTGGACTTTTATGGTCCGTCCTGGACTTTTATGGCCCGTCCTGGACTTGACAGTGTAAATCATATCTTCACACGTGTTGACAGATGCACTCATGATAGGAATTGCTTTAATTACAGAGGTGTAGGCACAGAGAAAATGATAAAGCGGAAATGGGAATAATCTCTATTCACAACGAGGGAGGATAGGGAAGGAAGATAAAGAGAGAGAGAGAGAGAGAGAGAGAGAGAGAGAGAGAGAGAGAGAGAGAGAGAGAGGGATAGAGAGAGAGAGAGAGAGAGAGAGAGAGAGAGTAAGATGAAGGGTAGTAAAGGAGGAGGATTGAGAAAAGATAGAAGAAGGGGGGGGGGCAACTTAGTATTATTACATTTTCCGGTGTATTTATGAGAGTAAATACCCATCACACACACACACACACACACCTCTTCAGTAAAGAAATCCTTAGTATGACTAAGGCATCCCAAGCAGTGCCAATCGCCTACCTTTAAGGCTAAGGAACC
Source organism: Procambarus clarkii (assembly GCF_040958095.1). NCBI lineage: Eukaryota > Metazoa > Arthropoda > Malacostraca > Decapoda > Cambaridae > Procambarus > Procambarus clarkii. Next base: position 16,037,922 of record NC_091200.1, on the reverse strand, counting down.
CTGTAATTCCTCTCAGGGAACAACCCTTACTGATATAAAAACTCCAAAATCAAATAGAGAGGAACCCCCTTGTCTGATCTCGTTAATGAACTCGAAGCGCTTGTTGCAAGGCACCCTAACGATGTTAATTAACTCAACTGCTATAAAAGGAATATGTAATTAACCCCAAATGCTGTTTGGGTGGTCTCCCTTCGACTCGATGCTGAGGGCGCTGACTGCTGTACAGAAAATGACAACGCTGATATTAAAGGGAAATACAATATAACGTTTAATAATTTTTTTGGGGGGTTGTAATGGAATTGATAAATGCTGTTTAGGCATTTAGGCATTAGGGAGCCGGTCGGCCGAGCGGACAGCACGCTGGACTTGTGATCCTGTGGTCCTGGGTTCGATCCCAGGCGCCGGCGAGAAACAATGGGCAGAGTTTCTTTCACCCTATGCCCCTGTTACCTAGCAGTAAAATAGGTACCTGGGTGTTAGCCAGCTGTCACGGGCTGCTTCCTTGGGGTGGAGGCCTGGTCGAGGACCGGGCCGCTGGGACACTAAAGCCCCGAAATCATCTCAAGATATCCTCAAGATAAGGCACATCCCTTAGTGCAGAGGTTCTCAATTACGGGGGGGGCGAGGAGGGGATGTAAGGACTATAGACACAAGCTGTGAGAATATTGATCTTTCTATAAACTATAATTCTACAGATTGTGCATAATCTAAAGGACATCACACTGTACTGTATGTCTGAGATAATATTAAAACTAAAGGTCAATATTTCGCTTTTTATCTGTGGAAATATTCCATTTATAGTTACATTCAACTCTTGATTTTTATTCATGGATTTTGGAGGCTATCGTGAGTATGTAAACAAAAAAAAGAGTGTACGATGATTTATATATTGAACGTGGATTTATATCCATCATTATTACTGGAGAAGGAAGCCTTCAATGAGTGATTTGAAGCAAAGTTTTGTCTGCCAATGATGCCAACGATGTTGAAGCAGAATGTCCATCTTCAACACAAGGATAAGGACGAAAAAAATAGAACTCCAAAAGTGAAAGACATTCACGATATGATCCATTGTCAGACACTGGCCTCATAAACACCTCCAGATCCAACAAGGAACTTTTAAATCTAATAATCCAAATTGTGAGTTTTGTCAAAGGAGGAGCTGTCAACTCTTCAAGCAGTTAAGTATTGACATGGATGCAGGCAATCATTTACTCCTTTTCAACACGTCAACAGATTCAAACAGAATGGCAGTGATGGCTCACTCGCACACCGGATCCCGAAATGCAACTCTCCCGTGCCACACGACATGCATTTAAAAAGGAAATGTAACTGAGCGTGTATTTGAACTTAGAGAGGAGCTCTAATGATTTTTTCAACGTTCAAGATAAGATGGAACTTTTTCCCCTGGTTGAATGATGATGAGCGGATCCCTTGCCTTGTCTATTTGGTTGTCAGTTTTGAGCAGCAGAATAAACTGAATCTTCAGAAGCCGTGAAGGAAGGAATACAAACATCATAAAGTTCCTTCATTCCTTGAAAGCTTTCACGAGCCAGCTGGAAAATTGGAAGAGAAATATCGAGAGAAAAAAAATGTCTCAATGTTAGAGAAACTCTTATCAGTGCTTGTCGCTGGTGGTAAGGACAAGTGCTTAAAGAATTTGGATTTTTTTTACAGCATTTGACAGCACTGGAAAATTAATTCACCCTATATGTTCCTGCACTCTGTAATGAGGAGTTGGATCAAGTGTGAAATCCCTTCAGTTGAAAAAGTTCCTGATGATTGTCAAGATGAATTTCTGGAATTGAAGATGGATTCGGGAGCAAGAGACATGTTCGATGAGAAATCACTCACAGAATTCTGGCCTTGATGTTCGATTCCT
>NC_091200.1:16028540-16033540 GCF_040958095.1 Procambarus clarkii | reverse complement strand
AACAAATAATATATTCAAACTTTGCAAATGATTAAAAATGTTAATATTCTTAATTGAGTTATTATTAAGTTCTATATTTATATGTTATATATAATTATTTTAATAATGATGTATAACTTATACGTTAAAACTAGTATAATTTCTCCGTTCTATAAAATTTTATATATAAATGATTCCTTTGGAAGGCATTATTTTTCAAGGCACGCGGAATATTATAGCTTTAGTTTGGGAACTGTTAGACGATCTCGCTCAGTAATATCTTTCTCAACAGAGATATTACTGAGCTTGGGATGTGGTTGTCCAACCAGGCTGTGACTCATACGTCAGGCTGCGAGCAGCCGCGTCTAACAGCTGGTTGATCAGTCCAGCAACCAGGAGGCCTGGTCGACGACCGGGCCGCGGGGACACTAAGCCCCGGAAGTACCTCAAGGTAACCTCAAGGTAGCTTATAGTCAGCTTGGTAGGTGACTCTCCACAAAGAATACTCTTTGTCTCTGTCTGTCTGTCTGTCTGTCTGTCTGTCTGTCTGTCTGTCTGTCTGTCTGTCTGTCTGTCTGTCTGTCTGTCTCTCTCTCTCTCTCTCTCTCTCTCTCTCTCTCTCTCTCTCTCTCTCTCTCTCTCTCTCTCTCTCTCTCTCTCTCTCTCTCTCTCTCTCTCTCCCTCTCTCTCTCTCTCTCTCTCTCTCTCTCTCTCTCTCTCTCTCTCTCTCTCTCTCTCTCTCTCTCTCTCTCTCTCTCTCTCTCTCTCTCTCTCTCTCTCTCACGCCCCATTACGGGAATTAATCGTGCAGTGGGGAAGCATTTGCAAATCATTACTCAAAACCATGTTACAGAGAGAGATGTGTGTGTGACGCGGACCAATATGAGGCTGTGATGATTGCCGTCCAGGTGAGGGAGTGGGCTTGGGTTAGGTTGTGGGACGAAGTGCGGGGAGGGGGGGCGAGGGGGGTGTAGGGAGGGGGGGGGGGGGGTGAGGGAGGTGTAGGGAAGGGCAACAATGGGTGGTTTAGTTTCGATGATAGATCGTGACCTTTGCAGCGTCAGGTGGTGGAGGTGCGTGTCACGGAAGGAATAGCCTGGAAGACAGAGCAAAGACCATCGAGTCCCTCCCCCAAACCCCCCTAACCCCAGGAACGAACACATAACTAGGGGTGCAGGGGCTAGATTCACGAAGCAGTTACGCAAGCACTTACGAACCTGTACATCTTTTCTCAATCTTTGGCGGCTTTGTTTACAATTATTAACCAGTTAATGAGCTCCGAAGCACCAGGAGGCTGTTTATAACAATAACAACAGTTGATTGGCAAGTTTTCATGCTTGTAAACTGTTTAATAAATGTAACCAAAGCCGTCAAAGATTGAGGAAAGATGTACACGTTCGTAAGTACTTGCGTAAGTGCTTTCGTGAATCTGGCCGCAGGAAAAGAGTAAGTACTGTAATCCCCCAGGAAGGAGCAAGTACTAAGCGGTTACTCCCCCAGGAAGGAGCAAGGAGAAACTTTACATGTCTTAAGAATAAGTAACAAATATATGTGAGTTACCGCCTGTGCTGTGAGTGGCAGCGCCTCCGACGGCCAGTTGGGACACAGCTCACGCTCGTATCATCCTAAATCCAATTTAGGGGAGGACGAATTACCTAAGTTAAACATAATTTTTTCTTCTAAATATGTGATCCTGAAATGCCTTGGTAATGCTCGTGCTGAAAGTGGCTTCAAGAAAAATGACAAGAGAAACGTTCACAGCAACGCTGGGGGAATGTTGCTTTTATTTGGTGTGAACTATTTTGAATACATAGAACTTTATGATAGGTTTTTTGTTTAGTCCTAGTGGCAGTCTAGGCCTGGTCGAGGACCGGGCCGCGGGGACACTAAAGCCCCGAAATCATCTCAAGAAGAAGATCTAGATGTCGCCCCCTGGCCTGAGCAGGTACAGTAAGCGTGCTTAACTACTTGTTAATATCTTCAGTGTTGGTAGGAATCACGTGGTTACCGTACCAACATTAACAATTCAGTTATAAAATCCACAGGAGCTGTGATGAAGATTCGAACCTATGCGCTGGGTATTTCCCAGATGCACGGTCTAGACGACTACGTCACGACTTATGTGGGTTTTCTTGTTGATATATGACTGATAATGTCATTTGTCTGTGTATTTAAGTGTAGACATTATGCTATTTTAATGGAGCCAGAGTGTTCCTTAATGTGAAGAGTCTTGAAGATGGCGTAGTCCTGCCCATATATTGAGAACATGGAGATTTCACATGTAGGTCTATACAGTTTCTCAAGGCATTTTGTTTGGTGTCGTGAGAGTTCTTCATAAGCAAATTGGCGATTGTCTTGTTTTTTGTAGTAATTGCCGCTCTCACAGCTAATGGCCAATTCTCCAGCTGGGTCAGAAAGAGTTGCCGGGAGTACGAGGCAAGAAGCCTCGCCTAGGAGTAACATAATGCTATGGTTTGCAGCCTTTATGAAACACAGAATGAGTTTCGGTGTGAGCTCCACACGGAGTCATTTGTTGTTGGTGCGAGGTTGGTAGCTGTGTTAATGAGGCAAGTAATGCTGGCTCTGTTGCGAATGTTGGTGGTGGTGGTGATGGTGGTGGTGGTGGTTGGTGGTGGTGGTATTTGGTGGTGTTGGTGATTGATGGTGGTAGTATTTGGGGGTGTTGGTGATTGGTGGTGGTGGTATTTGGTGGTGATGGTGATTGGTGGTAGTGGTGGTATTTGGTGGTGTTGGAGATTGGTGGTAGTGGTGGTATTTGGTGGTGTTGGTGATTGGTGGTGGTGGTGATTGGCGGTGGTGGTATTTGGTGGTGTTGGTGATTGGGGGTGTTGGTGATTGGTGGTGGTAGTGGTATTTGATGGTCTTGGTGATTGGTGGTGGTGGTGTTTCTTGATAATGGTGGTGGTAAAAATAAAAAAATCCGCTAACGCAACAATCTTATATACGAAACAACTTGTGTCGGACTACCACACGCCTGAAACTAGTCGTCAAAAAGTGTCTTTACACACAAATAAGAATTCAACTCCAACATTGATATTCCTATACCAAAAAAATACATCTAATACCACAACGTCCTTGACAAAACAAAAAATGATCTTTCCAGGAGCTATTAAACATTTTGGGAAGTATTTACGAGTTTTAGAGCGATGCATAAAACGCTTTGGCTATAATTGTTAAAGCTAAAAAGGTTTTAGCACGCTAGCTTATAACCTTATGACTCCCTTGGCACCGGGTCACGCCAGGTGTTAGACCCCAGGGTGAGGTGAGACCCCCAGGGTGAGGTGAGACCCCCAGGGTGAAGTGAGACCCCCAGGGTGAGGTGAGACCCCCCAGGGTGAGGTGAGACCCCCAGGGTGAGGTGAGACCCCCAGGGTGAGGTGAGACCCCCAGGGTGAGGTGAGACCCCCCAGGGTGAGGGGAGACCCCCAGGGTGAAGTGAGACCCCCAGGGTGAGGTGAGACCCCCAGGGTGAGGTGAGACCCCCAGGGTGAGGTGAGACCCCCAGGGTGAGGTGAGACCCCCAGGGTGAAGTGAGACCCCCAGGGTGAGGTGAGACCCCCAGGGTGAGGTGAGACCCCCAGGGTGAAGTGAGACCCCCAGGGTGAAGTGAGACCCCCCAGGGTGAAGTGAGACCCCAGGGAGAGGTGAGGGAGGTAGCAGTAAAACTTGCTCTTACTGATAACAAAACATGGTGTGTTGTGGTGTAAGGATAGGTATATCTAGAGGAGTGAGTGTGAGGGATAGATGTAGACGGAGTGGGGATGGGGTGTAAGTGTATTGGAGAACGGAATAGAGAGTGCCCTGTGCTGCAGGGATAGTAGTCCATGGACGAGTGCTTGTTGCTCTGCAAGATTATAGTCTGCATATGCAGACTTTGTCAAAGCAATTTATACAATTTACCCCCCATGAGAGTCCATAAAATGAGGAGTAAGGGACTGACAGGTCCCATTTCTATCCACTACTATATGGATAGAAATGGTAGAAGTACAAAATAAATACAGTTATTAACCATAACCATAATTAGAGGACCTCAGAGGTCCCCATAATTAGAGGACCTCAGAGGTCCTCATTTCCTCAATCTTAGGAAGAGAGAGACAGAGAAACAGACACCAGAGACAGAGAGGACAGAGCAGGGACAGGGACAAGGGAATTGACAGAGAAGGTCAATGGCTCTATCGCCAACATCAGGTAATTCAATTACAGTTTCTCTCACGCTCCCCCTTCGTGTTCATCACCAATTCTCTCGCTCTCCTTGCCCCTCATCTCGCTTTATTATCCTTCCCTTTCTTGATTTTTGTCTTCACTCACTATTTTCCTTTCCACTCGGCCCCTTCGTAACAGCCAATTCAGCTAGTTAAGGGGGGCGCCAAAGGTTCGAACAGGGGGGTCGCACGAAGCGAACTGGGGTCCTTCCCACGGTTCTCCAGCTCAGCTACCTCGAGGCAGCTTCGGTTCGAGAACCAATGGGTATATAGACTGGTTCACACAGGTGAGAACACGACTGCCATCACACACAACCACTACCACCACCACCACCACCACCACTTTCACTGCCATCACCACCATTGAAGCCACCATCGTCACTACCACCATCACGACCTGTACAACATTTTACAACGGCAGATGAAGCACAAGATCCAATTTGCGTGGAGAGTAACTGAAATTGACTCTCCATCGAACCAGTAACTTACTGGCCACAGGATCAGTAATTTATTTTCTCTAGGGGCCAGTAACTAACTCTCCCTCAAGACTAGAACCTGTCTCTCCACAGGACTTGTAACTCTTCACCACTAGTAACTCTGACTCTCCACAGGACCAGTAAAAACTCACCCAGGACCAATAACTAACTTCCCTAAATTCCCTGGATTCTCTAAGTTCCTTTATCACAGCGTAATGTTCCACACGCTGGGTTAACATGGTTGCAAATGTCTCTGTGATTGTCAAGGACTACGAGAACGCTATTTATTGCCTAGTAACTCGCCGATCCAGGAGACCCGTCC
>NC_091200.1:16011040-16026040 GCF_040958095.1 Procambarus clarkii | reverse complement strand
GAAACTATGTATTTTGCGATGAACATGATGTAAAGTCGGTCTGTCCTTATCAGTTTATCTCCTCCTCGATATTCCCTCCTTCCCACCTTACCTCCCTTTCGTGTCTCTATATACCGTTGTTTACTCTCTCTCTTTACCTCCCGTCCCATCCCAAATCCTTTTCCTGACTCATTTTAAGTGCTATATAGTCGTAATGGCTCGGTGCTTTTCACTGATAATTCCTCTTCCCTCTCTCTCTCTCTCTCTCTCTCTCTCTCTCTCTCTCTCTCTCTCTCTCTCTCTCTCTCTCTCTCTGTCTGTCTGTCTGTCTGTCTGTCTCTCTGTCTCTCTGTCTCTCTCTCTCTCTCTCTCTCTCTCTCTCTCTCTCTCTCTCTCTCTCTCTCTCTCTCTCTCTCTCTCTCTCTCTGTCCCTCCCTCCCCCGCGGCTCTTGCTAATCAGACGTACAAGTATTGAGTTCCTAATGGCTGTGTTCGCAGAGGACTCCCGTAATTGGTCCTTGTTGCAAGCGTGGTCGTCTGAAGGTGGGGGGGGGGGGTACAGTGAGGGGGGGAGGGTAGGGGATGGAGGGGTAAGGTTACGGTGAAAGGAAAATTGGGAGAGCCTCGAGGAATAGGATTACAGAGTAGGGGGAGAAAATGGGGATTTGGAGTCAATGGGGGGGGGGGGGGGGGAAGAGGAGGGGGATGGAGAATAAGATAGGGGGAAATGGGGGTTTGGGGGAAGGAAGAATGAAGGATTATTAGGATGAAAGGAATACAACAATGCTGAACTTAAGCGGAACATCATTCACTCAATTTACAAAAAAACAAAAAATCACACCTGACCTGCGGCCTGACAGCTGAGTGGACAGTGCTCGGGATTCGTAGTCCTTAGGTTCCGGGTTCGATCCCCCGGTGAAGGAGGAAACAAATAGCCAGAGTTTCTTTCACTCTAATAAACCTGAGTTTTTGTTCATCTAGTAGTAAATAGGTACCAGGGAATTAGACAGCTGCTACGGGCTGCTTCCTGGGAGTGTGTAACAAAAAGGAGGCCTAGTCGAGGACCGGGCCGCGGGGACGCTAAGCCCCGAAATCATCTCAAGATCTCGGAACTGACATGAGAAACTGTATTCAGGTCAGGACACCTTCATTACTTTTAACGAATATGAGATGATATGCTGGTTATGCAAACGTGAATTTGATTCACGTTTGTGAATCAGATTCAGTTTTGAATTTGATTCAAAACTGTGCTCACTAAAGCTCTAGATTCAGTTCTGGCGTCGCCCAGCGACAGTTCACACGAGTCTTTAGTTTGGTGTCGGGTTTAAAGCCTATTAACCTCTGCAGGGTTATTATGGCCACCACAACGGCTTACTGACCAACCAGCAAAGTATAATCTTGTCCTCATTATACCCCGAGGACTGAAGTGAATTCTCAAAGTCTATAAACCTATCCTCAGGCTCGGCTTGTCCCGGCAGCGACCGACCCCCAAAGACGCAATTATTAATTTTAATGTACTGATTATTCAAACTCGTTTTTTCTCATATATAAACTAATATAGGATATATTAGAATTTTATGTATAATTAGGCGTAAGTTAGGTTGGGCGTTTAGATTCTCTTTAACGTGATTTGTATGCTGCACAACCCGTCCTCGACTCAAGTCCATTACATCCAGCGGTCGACCCCACAGACGCATTCACAGATTTGTACATGCTGTTCATTCAAAACGGGAATTTTCTCAAATATAAATTATCATAATATATTAGCATATTGTGCATATATAGGCATAGGTTAGGTTAGGTGTTTAGGTTCTATTGGCGATTATTTGTACTTGTAGTACGTGGGTGAAGCATTTATAGCGTTGTGATTCGAACAAAATTCGTCAGTGAAGCACTTGTTCCGGATATGTTCGAATGTCAGCAGTTGTGAGTCGTGTGTAAACCGCTTTTCATTCATAAACAAGGGGTTTGGCGGGTGCATGGAATCACTTTTGGATCTTTGTTTGGAGGACGGGCTACACATGGACTGTTCGGTAGATTCGAACAAAGGTAGAGAATGAAGCACCACTCAAGAAAAGTTCGAACGTAATCATTTGTGAGTCGTGCGTAAAATCTTTCCATTCACAGAGGATTTAGTGGCTGGGATAACGACCATTGAGTCACTGTTTATGACAGACTGACTAGCCAGTCAACCCGTTCTCGCATACAAAGATCCAAGCTCTTTAATCCAGCCGCCAAACCCCCCTGTTTATGAATGAAAAAACGATTTGCACACGACTCACAACTGATTTCGTTCGAACACTTCCGGAACAAGTGCTTCACTGACGAATTTTGTTCGAACCACAACGCTATAAATGCTTCACCCACGTACTATAAATACAAATAATTGCCAACAGAACCTAAACACCTAACCTAACCTATCCTATGCCTATATATACACTATATGCTAATATATTATAATATTAATTTATACTTGAGAAAAATCCCGTTTTGAATGAACAGCATGTTAAAATTTATGAATGCGTCTGTGGGGTTGACCGCTGAATGTAATGGACTTGAGTCGAGGACGGGTTGCGAGTCATGTGTGTGTCCGAACTCTGTCTGGTTACCTGAAAAGTTTGGCAGCTAATGTTCCTCACCAACTTGTGGTGGAGCCTTGGAATGGTGCGCCGGAACGGGCGAGAGAAAACATTATTTTTGAGTGAATTTGATGCCCCTCGTCACATCGGAACCGCAACTTCAGCGACTAGACTAATCCACAGCCCAAGAGCAGCAGTTGCAACGTGCAAGCCAACATAGTTTTGTGGGCTGGTTTACGGTGAGGCGAGGCCACTGGAGCCTTACTCCCCCCCTGACCTAACCACCGACATGGCGACGACTGGCTCAGCTGTGAGTTTGTTTGAGGGATCATTTAGTCAGTTATTTAGTGGAGTAATGGAGTATTTAATGGAGTAGTTATTTAATGGAGTATTTAATGGAGAATATTTAACAAGTTTGAAAATACATGAGCATGCTGTTGACGAAGTCCTGAATATCATTTAATGCAATGGATGATGAACTTGATGCTCATTTAAAGCTTGATGTTCATTTAAAGCTTGGACGAGCATAGCTACGATAAGCAGTTAGGCTCGTCCAAGCTGCGGTCGAGACGCATGCGTCAATATTAACGTACAGTGAGACCAACAACGATGTTTTCTCAACTATAAATTAAAATAATAATTCATAGATATGGTAGGCCTTGAATAGGTTTGATTGGGTGCTTAGATTCTGTTGGCAATTACGAATTTGCAATACGTGGATCAAACATCGAGATGCGGTTGGAACAGAGGATGTGAGCAAAGCCCTGTTCGAAAAAGAATTCGAATGCAATCAATTATGATTCACATGTGAAGTGTTATTAATCAATTATCAACGAGGCAACGTCTTGGATGAACGAGTACAGTGTTATTTGGTGTTATTTTATTTGGTGTTATTTTTTAAGACTTAGCCAATTTAACTGAGAAAGCAAATAACATACGAAGGTTCGAATGCAATTAGAAATACTCGCCTAGTTGTGCTTGCTTGCGGGGGTTAAACTTCGGCTCTTTGGTCCCGCCTCTGAACTGTCAATCTACTGGTGTACAGGTTCCTGAAGCTTATTGTACTTTTATCATATCTACATTTGAAACTGTGTATGGAGTCAGCCTTCACTAGATCGCTTCCTAATGCATTCTATTTATTAACTACTCTGACACAGAAAAAAGTTCTTTCTAATGTCTCAGTGGCACATTTGGGTACTCAGCTTCCACCTGTGTCCCTTTGTTCGAGTACCACCTGTGGTAAATAATCTGTCTTTAACTACCCAAGAGACATTAGAAAGAATTTTAAACGAACTTCCGAAACTTTTCTCGAATTTCTACAGCTATGCTGTAGAAGCTATGAACGAATTATGCTGTGAAACGATCTCCCAAACTTCTACGAACTCCCTTCGTAGGGAACCAGCGGCTGAACGGACAGAACACTAGACTCGTAATCCTGTGGTCCCTGGTTCGATCCCGTGCGCCGGCGAGAAACAATGGTCAGAAATTCTTTCACCCTGATGCCCCTGTTACCTAGAAATAAACAGGTACCTGGAAGTTAGTCAAGCTGTCACGGACTGCTTCCTAGGGGTGGAGGCCTGGTCGAGAACCGGGCCGTGGGGACACTAAGCCCCGAAATCATCTCAAGATAACCTCAAGATAACCCAGTGAAAACCTCTCGACGATGCTAACAACGAAGACAGGAGTAAGCTTTAAGAGTCGTTCGTAAACACGTTCATCTGTCGTTTCTTTACCCTCTTTATACTAGGAAAAACAAATCTGAATACCCGCATTCTATATAGCCACGAGCGAAGTAAAGTCTGAACGCCCTCAATGTACCCAGGCATAACTATAATCAAGTCTAAACGCTCACAGTGTACCCAGGGATAACTATAATCAGGTCTGAACGCTCACAATGTACCCAGGCATAACTATAATCAAGTCTAAACGCTCACAGTGTACCCAGGGATAACTATAATCAGGTCTGAACGCTCACAATGTACCCAGGCATAACTATAATCAAGTCTAAACGCTCACAGTGTACCCAGGCATAACTATAATCAGGTCTGAATGCCCACAATGTACCCAGGCATGAGCATAATCAGGTATGAACGCCGCTAATGCAGACTCATGATCAAGCCTCCACGCCAGCAACGCGCTAATGCAAGGCCGTAATCAGGTTGGGAGAGACAAATAATTTACCCTGTAAAGGTTTTCTCGACTGGGAGAGCTGCTTTAGAGTGGCGGAACGAGAGAGTGAGAGAGTTAGAGTGAGGGAGAGGGAAAGAGAGAGAGAGGAGAGTGAAAGAAAGTGAGAAGAGAGAGATAAAGAGATAATAAGTGAACATAAGCACACTGTGTGTGTGAAGGATTTATTGAACAATACCCGTCTTTAAACTGACTTAAATTTACACTGACTTTGATACCAATCTGTGACCTTTAGCTTCTACCAAAGCCCAGTAAATGGCCAATATGGCGACGTCTGTGTTGCAACAACAACAAACCCAAGGCTGATTCTGGTACCTGTGTACCCGGAACACAAAATACAGCAATATGTCAAACTCCAATTACCATTCAGATTCGTAATAGATTACACCGCTAAGTATTGATGGAATACATCGCAAGGGTAAATTGAGCTCATTAATGATCATCGACATGTGCTTTTGTCATTCTATTTTCTATTTACACGTGACGAAATATACGTCAAAAAATGTGTCTATATAGTTACTGGTTCTAGATGAGTTTGAACACATAATTACTAACGTTTGAGAACTAAATTGAGTTGTATAAGCTTCGTAAAGCATTTACCCAACCACTTACGAAAGCTGTACGTCTTTACAAAGTCACGGAGGATTTGTTTACGTTTATTAAGCAGTTGATGAGCTACTAAGAAGTACAACGCTGTTTATAACACGAAGAAGGGAGGTTCGAAGCTCATATACACTATATTTGACGAACTGTGGCCGTTTTGAGCTTCCCATCTACATCTATAAGAGAATGTGTACGTGTGTGTGTCTGTCTGTCAAAGGTTGGAACCCAGAGGCTTGGGGCTAGCCTCACCCAACTTTTCAGGAGAAATGGTCTGGGGTTCGGAACGGACATAGGCTGGTCAGAATCGTCTAAAGTTAAATACTTGAAGACATATTAACTTTTTAATCCCCCCCTCTACTACCTGCGATTTTCATAAACTATAAAATTAAAAAAAAAATTATATATATATATATATATATATATATATATATATATATATATATATATATATATATATATATATATATATATATATATAATATATATATATATATATCAGTCCACGGGCGGCCGGGATACGAAAATTGCTTCATACCCAGCCATTGCTGTTGGTGAATGTCTATATTTATTTTCCAGAGCTCAATTGTCTGTCTGTTCTGTCCGGGAACTTTGTTTGGTCGCTTGTAAATCTTCGCCATTCCCTTGTTTATTAGTTTTATTCCCTTGTTGATGGTGTCCATTGAGCCTACGACGGGGCGGCGAGCGGCAGTTTTTGTGCGTGTTCTTCACTGCGACCTCAACCATTGAGTTGACTTATTTTTATGAACTTTTTTTTTTTTACATAAACGTTTACCGAAGCTGTGAGGGTTTTGGGTGGATAAATTGACTGTTATCATGAGCGGCGTTCGAGGCGGTGGTGAAGAGATGAGGTGTGTGTGTGTGTGTTTGTGTGTGTGTGTGTGTGAGTGTTGATTCATCGCCTGCAGGTGTCCACGTGTCATTTGACGGTATACTGACGCATGCGTGTAGCACTGAAGCCCCGACGCATGTGTGGTATACTGGTGGAATGCTGAAGCACGTGTTATCAGCATTACAACATAACACGTGGCTAGCATATTTATTACATACTGAACAGCATGGGTTGTATGCACTCTATGCTGAAGAACTTCTATTTTGATTGCTGTATAAATAAATAAATAAAATATATATATATATATATATATATATATATATATATATATATATATATATATATATATATATATATATGAGAGAAAATGTCTTTGTGTTTTTCTAGGTGGTTCAGAGGCTACGGGTTAGCCTCGCCCAACTCTCTAAGATGAACCATGTTGGGCAGGGGAGAGTCACAGGTCTGTCGGGGTTGGCCCAAGTGAAATGCATTAATATCGACATTTTTTTTTTTTTTTTTTTTTTTTTTTTTTTTTTGAGATATATACAAGAGTTGTTACATTCTTGTACAGCCACTAGTACGCGTAGCGTTTCGGGCAAGTCCTTAATCCTATGGTCCCTGGAATACGATCCCCTGCCGCGAAGAATCGTTTTTTCATCCAAGTACACATTTTACTGTTGCGTTAAACAGAGGCTACAGTTAAGGAATTGCGCCCAGTAAATCCTCCCCGGCCAGGATTATAGAGGACTCCCCCATGCGATTTCATGGTAAGTCTGAAAAAATGGTTGTGTTTCCCATAGAGTTTTTTATAAGTGACAAGTGCTTCATAATACATTCTTTGGGACTTTGGTGGACAGGGAGAGGGGAGAGAAGAGGACGAGAGCAAGGAAGAAAAGGGGATGATTGGGGTAAAGAGGGGAAATAGAGACCCGGCTGTAGCAAGGGTTCGATTTTCAATTTCACTTATTATGTACAAACAACATAATAAGACCCATTAATAGGAAAAGGGAAGACCCAGGAGCTAGAGCAGCTCCTGGGGTCATCTCTTTACAGCCAATGGTCTTCATTATAAATATTTAAGCATTTCCAAATATTTTAAAAGGCGTGTACTGTACATAGGAAGTGACTAACAGCTAATGTAGATCCGATATTCAAAAAGGGTGACAGACAGGAGGTACTGAACTACAGGTCAGTGTCCCTAACTTACATACCATGCAAGTTCATGGAGAAGATTGTGCGAAAAAAGCTACTGGAACATCTGGAGCGAAAGAACTTTGTAGCACAACATCAACATGGGTTCAGGGATGGCAAGTCATGCCTCACAGGATTAATTGAATTCTACGACCAGGCAACAAAAATCAAGCAAGAAAGAGAGGGCTGGGCAGATTGCATATTTTTGGATTGCCAGGAAGCCTTTGACCCAGTACCACATAAGTGGCAAGAGTGAAAGCGAAGGTACTCCATTGGATAAGGGAGTACCTAAGCAAAGACAGCGAGTCACTGTGATATGGGTGAGGTCTCGGAGTGGCGAGACGTCACCAGTGGAGTACCACAGGGATCAGTCCTTGGACCTATACTGTTTCTGATATATGTAAATTATCTCTCAGAGGGAATACACTCGTTCCTCTCAATGTTTGCTGATGATGCAAAAATTATGAGGAGGATTAAGTCCGAGAAAGATAGTATGAGGCTACAAGATGACCTAGACAAGCTGAAGGAATGGTCCAACAAATGGATACTAAAGTTCAACCCGAGTAAATGTTGGGTAACGAAACTAGGGGGAGGAAATAGAAGGGCAGACACGGAGTACCGAATGGGAGGTGAAGTACTTCGTGAAACGGACAGAGATAAAGATCTAGGAGTTGATATCACGCCAAACTTGTCTCCTGAAGCCCACATAAAAAGAATAATATCGGCGGCGTATGCAAGGCTGGCTAGCACCAGAACTGCTTTCAGAAACTTGTGTAAGGAATCTTTCAGAACCTTGTATACCACTATTATATACGACCAATCCTGGAGTATGCGGTCCCAGCATGGAGCCCGTAACTATATCAAGCACAAGATGAAGCTGGAAAAAGTTCAGAGGTATGCCACTAGACTAGTCCCAGAACTAAGAGGCATGAGTTACGAGGAAAAGCTGCGTGAAATGATGCTCTGATTCACCTCACGGCTCTGGAAGACAAAAGAGCTCGGGGAGACATGATCGCCACATACAAAATTCTCAGGGGAATTGACAGGACAGACAAGGATGAATTATTTAACACAGGTGGTACACGCACAAGGGGACACAGGTGGGAGCTGAGTACCCAAAATGAGCCACAGAGACATTAGAAATAACTTTTTCAGTGTCAGAGTAGTTAGTAAATAGAATGCATTTGGCAGTGATGTTGTGGAGGCTGACTCCATACACAGTTTCAAATGTAGATATGATAGAGCCCAGTAGGCTCAGGAACCTGTACACCAGTTGATTGACAGTTGGGAGACGGGACCAAAGAGACAAAACTCAACCCCCGCAAGCCTAACTAGGTGAGTACACACACACACACACAGACACACACACACACACACACACACACACACACACATACACACACACACACACACAGTTTTAACCAGACAAACAGTGTTGCCACGGTGGGTGGTGTAGCAGTGTTATGCAAACGACTCCAGTGTTCAGAAATAGGATGGTATTCATAGCTTTTACAGATCCAATCCTTTTAAGCGGGAACCATGTGCCCAAAGCGTAATCTGAACGCACCCACTCCTCAATCAAGGGCTCGTCCCCCTAGTTGATGGGGTAAGGGGATGTAGAGAGGGGAAGAAAGGGTGGATGTAGGGGGAGGGTTTAGAGAGATTTAGAGTAGGAAGGAGATATAAATGGATGGAGAGAAGGGAGGAAGAGAGAGAGAAATGCTAAATGTTGGTAAGATAATTATGAAGAGAAAGCGCTAAGCCAATATGTCAATATAACACTTTGGTACGTGATATTGGACAGGGAGAAGGGATGTGAAGACGGAGAGAAGAAAATCGTAAGAAATCGAACGCCGACCTTGAAAGAAGCGGGACCATAGCTATATGTACTAGTCTAAGATAGGCTTGGGAAGGTCAGAATGTGTAGAAGAGCATAGGAAGGCTAGAATATGTAGAAACAGTTATAGATGAGAATTTTTGGAGAAATAGAAGTGGGGAATACAGTTGAGGGCGGACGTAGGGGAGACAGAGGGGAATTTAGGGAGATGTGTGGGATAGGGAGGCTAGATAATTGGTGAGGAATAATTGCCAGGGAGAGGGAGGGAGAAAATGGAACTAGGAGAGGAGAGGAGAGGGGATAACTGAGGGGTAATCACACTGGCTGTAGGCAAAAGCAAATGAGTTGATAGCAAAGGCACCATAAAAAGCCATGACTAGTGAAACATATGATTCAGATACACCTAAAAAAAAATAGCAAAATAGCATCCAGTCCATTTAATACAAGTAGAGCCCAACCGCTGCTGTATAATAGCTGGGTTTAATAGCCATGAGTAGCACTCTGTCGCAGTCGGGCACACGGGTTAACAACCGGTTTTGGAGCCTCTGTTATCGGCTTATTTCTCTGGTTGAGTAATACGTTGACGCCTATTGGAAGTCTTAAGTCTTGAGCGCTCAGTTACTTGGATGAGTGATGTGAACCTCACTGGTGTAGTTGGGTGAGCAGTGGCTGTGACCCCAGACTGGTGTAGATGGGTGAGCAGTGGCTGTGACCCCAGACTGGTGTAGATGGGTGAGCAGTGGCTGTGACCCCACACTGGTGTAGCCTGATTGTAGCTAGACACTTGCGTTTAGCCTCACCCAACTTTGCACGGTGATTGTTCTTGGGTAAATGCCCGGCATGAGCGGGTCGGGGTTTGGCGGCAATACTGCTCAGGGTAACACGTGACCTCTCCATGCACGGCACTCCAAATGACTCTGGCACCGGCACGACCATCTGAACCATTGTTTCCCCACCATGTTCTTAAACATTTTGCTCTGATCCAAGATTAATTTTTGATGACGTCCCTTGTGTCAAGGCTCCAGTATCGCGAGTTCCCGCGTCGGCCTTCGTACCCCTCTCCCATACACACCTCCCTCCCTCCATACAACTCTCAGTCCATACACACACTTGCCTCCAGAGAGAGAGAGAGAGAGAGAGAGAGAGAGAGAGAGAGAGAGAGAGAGAGAGAGAACGGACGTGTTGACATACGCTGGGATGCCGTATTTGTTTCCATTTATTATCGTTATTTTCCATTATTATTTTTTTTGGCAACCCGGGTATATATATATAGTATACATATATCTAGTACATATATGCACACCTGGAAAGAGGACTATTGATAGGATATATTTGACATGTCGTTTTTTAAACAAATATATGAACAGTTAACTGTAGAGTTGCACATTGTATACCCACAGCAATTTATGCAATGTGTATACCCCACAGCAATTTATGCAATGTGTATACCCCACAGCAATTTATGCAATGTGTATACCCCACAGCAATTTATGCAATGTGTATACCCCACAGCAATTTATACAATGTGTATACCCCACAGCAATTTATACAATGTTATACCCCACAGCAATTTATACAATGTGTATACCCCACAGCAATTTATACAATGTGTATACCCCACAGCAATTTATACAATGTGTATACCCCACAGCAATTTATACAATGCATTTCTTTACATTTCCAGGTAAGAAGTGAAGATGCTGTTATGAGGCTTGAGAGGCTGCTTGCATCCCTCGTCCAGACTCAAGGTATTGTTACAACTGATTTTATACAACATACATGAGTGCCATGTCCTCCCCCTCCCTCCTGCCTCTTCTCCTCCCCCCTCACCCCTTTGCCAGTGCAACTTGTCGTAGACATGTATGTGCGAATATAGATATTATATGTATATCTACGTATAGATAATATAGGTAAAATGCGTACGTATTTCGTAAAGAAGGATGAAGATGGTGATAGGTTGTATAGTGAGGATGGTGAGGAGTGCCAGATGCTGGTCAGTGCCACCCCCACAGTGCGGTGATGCTCACTCGGGAGATGCTCGCACTGTCATAGGCAAGATGCAGCATCCCTGTGTCTTACCAAACTGCCTTTTATACGTGTAATTTTTCTTTCATAAGAGTCGCTTGGTTGTTCAGTGCATAATGTTCATCTGTCGCTGCCGTAAGTCATTGTGCACTGAATCTCAATTTGTTCATTGAAACATTTATTTTATATTTTAAACGGGATGAAAGTAATCGTACATGGTTTTGGTTTAATATATTTTTTATCAGTATTTTAATCTCTCTCTCTCTCTCTCTCTCTCTCTCTCTCTCTCTCTCTCTCTCTCTCTCTCTCTCTCTCTCTCTCTCTCTCTCTCTCTCTCTCTCTCTCTTACTGCCTCATTCCCACGCACATGTAACGAAGTTCGTGTTTGCATATTAAGAGTGTGTGTGTATTTGGAAATGAAATGACGGTGCATTTAGGCACAAACACGTCCCCGACATGTTTCGCGGCAGACCTCTGTTGTGGCAGCTGGGTCGTGTGTGTATGTGTGTGTGTATGGGGCGTGTGTGTGTGTGTATGTGTGTGTGTGTGTGTGTATGGTGTGTGTGTGTGTTTGCCGGATATAAACTTCATTTTCTCTATCTCACCTCTTCTCCTTTTATGACTCTAAGTACGTGAGTTTTGTGAAGCTGAGTACGAGGCTTCCACGTTTGTTCTGGACACGTCCCTTACCTGTTCCCTTGTCCTGATCTTACTCCTGTGGTCAACATGCTGGTGTCGCCTCGTCGTATCTAGTATGTTGCGATCATGTCTCGCAAAAGTCGTCTTAGTTTAGCACGACAATATGATTGTTTTTAGTTTGTCTTTTTTTATGTTTTGTGTATCATCTACTCTATTATTCTCAATCTCCATCTCTGTTTCTCTTCATCAATCTCCCTCTTTCTTTATCAGTCTTCCTCCCTCTCTATCTCCATCAATCTTCCTCGTTATTCGCCAACATTTGGTCCATCATTATTCCTGCTGTATCCATCTTTCTCTGTCACCATTGCATTATTTTCCCTCTCCTTTATTTCCCTTACTCTCTCTTTCACTTTCTCTCTCTCTCTCTCTCTCTCTCTCTCTCTCTCTCTCTCTCTCTCTCTCTCTCTCTCTCTCTCTCTCTCTCTCTCTCTCTCTCTTTCTCCTTATCTTGAAATTTGTTTATTTCCTATTGGGCTTTTCACTGCATTATTATATACGACTTCAACAGCCAAAAATTCAATATTTATTCAGACGTCTGACGTCCGTTGCTCGGTCCGTAGCGGTTGCGCACGGCAGAAAAGCCTTCAATATTTATTAGATAAAAAAAAAAGAACTCGTTTTAATAAAGTGGGCCATGATTACTGTTCATTATAGCAGCATCATTATATTTATAATGAATATTAGCGGCACAGGCCCTAATTATATGGCTTTCTTTTTATCCTTTTATACTCTTTGATATTTTTTTTTGGTTGTTGTTGTTACCTGCAATGGTGGTCGATGGTGCATGCTCCCCCCCCCCACCGTCCATGTGGTTGGGCACTGTTCCCATTCCCCTGCGTCCCATCCCAAATCCTTATCTTGATCCCGTCCCAGTGCTATATAGTCGTAATGGCTTGGCGCATTCCCCTGATAATTTCCATTCCCATTTCCCCCCCTCCCCCCTCCTTGTCTGTCTGTCTGTCTGTCTGGCTGTCTGTACCTCCACCCCGTCTCTCTCCAAAAGATGTTTCCTCGTGACAAAGAAAAATTGACCAATGTAACTGGTCGTAGCTTTTGAGAGAGAGAGAGAGAGAGAGAGAGAGAGAGAGAGAGAGAGAGAGAGAGAGAGAGAGAGAGAGAGAGAGTTGCAGATACAAATTTTGGCTTGAGAAACTCCTCTTTGGTCTTTCTGTTTCCGCCACTTCCTTTCTTCCCTTTACACTCCCCTCTTCCCCCTCTTCCCTTTTGTGCGCCTGTACACCTTTACCTTGTCTCACCTGACAATGGGAGTCTTTAGCCCCTCGTTAAAGTCTTCCCTTGTGGTCTTAATCATAATGTTGTGCCTTTAAATGTGAATAAAGACGGTCTTGTACGCGGCCGTCTCTACTTGGCTCTTTATGTAGCGTTTCTCAACGATTTCGTAAATTGTTTCCATTCCCTAGTGTGATTTTTTCTGCTTTCCCACTTGGTGTCAACAGAGGTTGTGTTGTCGTGTCGACAGAGAGTGTGTAGGAAGGTCGTGTGGGCAGTGTAAGTGAGTGTGTGTGTTGTGTCGGGTGACAGGGTGTGTGTGTGTGTGTGTGTGTTGGGGTGTCTCAACAGGGAATGTGTTAAGGGTGACACACGGGTGACAGACAGGAAGTTTCTTGGTCGTGTCGACGGACAGAGACAGTGTGTGCTGGAGAGTGCTGCCAGGCATCATGTGTGTTATGATGCCGACGGTGTAACGGGCGGTGATACAGGCAGGAATAATATCTTTTTTCAGGTGCCGACAGGGAGAAGACTTTTGAGGTATGCGGGCTCGTTGAATTCAATAACGAATGTGTTGTTGCTTCTACAAGCAACGGGAACTTGACGTTGTTGTTGTTTAGACACAAGTATGATGTGAAACCGAGTGTGCTCTGCCGTCCATATAGTGACACTGAGACTACGGTGTAGCTACGGTGACAGTGACACTGATGTGTAGCTACGGTGACATCTGGGGTGTGTTGTGGTGTTGACTGGGGGAAGAGGGAAATGTCGGAGTGTGTTATTTCATGAACAAGAAGATTGTTGTGGTGTACCATTGGAAATGTCTAGTAGGTGGAAAAGAATTCGCATCCTGCATAGGTTTAGATTGTCAAAAATCCAATGAAATTCTGCCCGCTTGGAAGACGTGCCCCGTGCGTGTAGCAACAGTCTGAGTTATCTTTTAAGAAGCTGTAATGGATAACGAGAATTAGGTAATTTGAGTTGAGAGTCAAGGACGAACCATCAGTGAGTCGCGCAATCACCACAAGAGTCGTGCAATCACCACAGAAGTCGTGCAATCACCACAGGAGTCCGGCGGGACGCGATATTGAGACCCATTTTATTCTTGACGTATGTAAATGATCCACCAGATCTACTCGGCGAGGATAATTATGGTGGATCACAGAAAGCTGCAAGACAAGGATGGATGAGTGGGTTGCTAGAATTCAATTCAAGCAAATGCAAGGTAACGAAGAGGGGCACTGAGACAGGAAGGTCGAGAAACACGTCGCCAAAATCACCAAGAAACATCAGAGACGTCGTCTGTACGTCAGGAAAACGTAAGGATTGCCTTCAGGAATATAAATAAGAAATCACTGAGAATATTGTATATGATAACTAAACGCACGGGTGATAACAAGACGCACGGGTGATAACAAGACGCACGGGTGATAACTAGGCACACGGGTGATAACAAGACGCACGGGTGATAACAAGACGCACGGGTGATAACAAGACGCACGGGTGATAACTAGGCACACGGGTGATAACTAGATATAGTTAAATAGTTTGGATGTGTGGAAGAATTTTTTTTTAGCTTAAGAGGAGAGAAGTTCGTCAGCCATTTCGACAAGAGGTGTTCAACATCATCCATCAAGAGAGGTGTTCAACATCGTCCATCAAGAGAGGTGTTCAACATCATCCATCAAGAGAGGTGTTCAACATCGTCCATAAAGAGAGGTGTTCAACATCATCCATCAAGAGAGGTGTTCAACATCGTCCATAAAGAGAGGTGTTCAACATCGTCCATCTAGAGAGGTGTTCAACATCATCCATCAAGA
>NC_091200.1:15971040-16006040 GCF_040958095.1 Procambarus clarkii | reverse complement strand
CTTAAACCCAAATAAATGCAAGGTGATTAGAACTGAATAGAGGGTAGGAACGCAACATTGAAAGAGAGCTCACTCCCTGAAACAACAAAAAGAAAGACCTTGGCGCATTTACGCAGCCGATAACGTTGAGGACCTGGAAGATAGTGTAATCCTTAACCTAGATGTCCTGGGAGTTGATATAACCTTTAACCTGAGGACGAAGCTCACGTAGGATAACCTTAGCAGCAGCATATGATAACCTATGAAGGGAGCCGGTCGGCCGAGCGGACAGCACACTGGACTTGTGATCCTGTGGTCCTGGGTTCGATCCCAGGCGCCGGCGAGAAACAATGGGCAAAGTTTCTTTCACCCTATTACCTAGCAGTAAAATAGGTACCTGGGTGTTAGTCAGCTGTCACGGGCTGCTTCCTTGGGGTGGAGGCCTGGTCGAGGACCGGACCGCGGGGACACTAAAGCCCCGAAATCATCTCAAGATAACCTCAAGATAACCTGGCAAACTCACACAGGAATCTATGCAAGGAGGTTTCCATTGTATTGCAGGCGACATATGACGGCCCCATCCTGGGATAATGTTTCCTCTGCATGACTCCCTTAGGTACAGGCAAGCGTATACGCAGCTAATCCCCTCTGGTTTAGTATGACAAATAGCCTGGCTTTGAAAGCTTCACTTAAATCCGGGGCTCCAGACACGGCAGTGACCAGCTGCAGGCTTCCTGTACCGTTTATGACTCTCATAGCCCCATCTCTGCCAGTCCCGGGGATCGAGCCTGGACCCGGGGGGGATTGTGTAAACAAATAGGGTATAGTCTTATACCACAACGTCATAAGGCGCACTTTGGCATAATCCCCACCGGAGTGTGAAGTGACGCGATGTCGATAATTAATCATGCAGTGAAATCCTGAGTCATTAGGTGTAAATCGCTTTGTATACCACCAGGCCCCTCTGTTGGTAATTGACGAGGGAGACACTCGAACAGCCTCGTTAGGGGAACACTTCAGCCTCTAGGGGGGGAACACATCAGCCTGTAGAGGGGGAACACATCAGCCTGTAGAGGGGGAACACATCAGCCTCTAGAGGGGGAACACACCACCCTCGAGAGAGGATAACACACCAGCCTCAAGAGAGGATAACACACCAACCTCAAGAAAGGATAACACACCACCCTCGAGAGAGGATAACACACTAACCTCGACAGGATAACACACCAGCCTCGTGAGAGGATAACACACCACCCTCGTGAGAGGATAACACACCACCCTCGTGAGAGGATAACACACCACCCTCGTGAGAGGATAACACACCACCCTCGTGAGAGGATAACACACCACTTCATCCATAACCTGATAAAACAATTACAATATCTTATATAAAATATAAACACGAAACAGTTATCCTCTTAATGCTCTTAGTCGGAAATTTAATTGGGATTTGTTTTTTCCCATGTCATCCACACTCTTTTTTTTTTTTTTTTGTTAGTAGTTAAGAGCTAATGATTACGGACTGAAATTCATTAATTAACATTACTCTTTATAAAAATGGCAAATGCAACAAGTTTACAAACTCTTTTTTACCTCTTGTCATGGGGGCGGAATTAAGCCAGGGCGCGCGTCGCAGTCCATTAGTTTGAAAACATGGTAATCTGATTTTCTGGAATTTTGAGATAATTAAGTTTGGAACACGTTTAGAACGTATATTAAATTCATTCGTTATGTTGAGCTCTTCTGACCTTGTACTGGCGCTGAAGTGGGGAAATACCCTATGCTGGAGGGAGAGAGGGAGGGAGAGAGAGAGAGAGAGAGAGAGAGAGAGAGAGAGAGAGAGAGACAGAAAGAGGGAGAGAGAGAGATGTCGTGTTGCTACACGTTGCGTTGCTATATCTAGCTGGTATCTTGGTGCAGTATGATAACGAGGCTTTCTGATACCCCTAAGCACTTGGAAGAAGCCATGATACTGTTCTGAAGGTTGGACTACGTGCCGGACCCGTCGTGGCCAGACCCGTTCCGACCAGACCCGTTCCGACCAGACCCGTTCCGACCACACCCGTTCCAGCTAGACCCGTTCCGGCTAGACCCGTTCCGACCACACCCGTTCCAGCTAGACCCGTTCCGGCTAGACCCGTTCCGACCAGACCCGTTCTGACCAGACCCGTTCCGACCACACCCGTTCCAGCTAGACCCGTTCCGGCTAGACCCGTTTCGGCCAGACCCGTTTCTCCAGTAGAGTTTTCTAACAGGAAACTTGTCAGTGGCCCCCAATGTTATGCACAAAGTTAACATAATCAAAGTTCTCAAGTTGCATTAACTTTGAGGAGAAGGACAAGGAGGAGTCAGCCGTCAGCAGCACACGAGGCCACCAGCAGCCATATTCCATTCCAATCATTAAAAGCAAGTTCTCCAAAATAATTCACCCTGTACCTGATTTGAATGATACGACCCATTGAATAAAGTATAGAGGGTTTTTGAGAGCGCGTTCTGAATGGAACTCCGAGAAGGAATGAATGGTCACTGATGGACTGATGTGCCCATCTTCTTGTGATGATGATGAAGATGATGATTATGATGATGACTGTGATGATGGCGTCTTCTTGTGACTGCCCATACAGTTCAAGTTGGAGGTTGGAGCATTACCATGATGGCAAACTTGTTCATTGACGGTCAGGTAACAGGATCATTCTGTTGAAAAGTCTGTTTGACAGACGGGGCCGGTAAGGACAGATCGAGCATGCACTCTGTCTATCTCTGTCTCACCCTCCGCTTCTCTCCCCTCTCCCTCAGCACATGCAACAGATGCACTCAGCAAGCACACAGCGTAATCGCAGCTATATTTTTATTAATGGTACTTTGATGCCATGTTGGGGTTACTTAACTGCATGATGAAATATTCGTTTCTATTACCACATTTAGGTACATCTGTCCTAGACTATATGAAGAGGGTGTACAGTGTGTGCCAAAAACTAGTTACGTGATGCTAAAATATCCTCATTAAACCGGCTGGTTAGCCATTATGGAACATCAAGCCTCCCACCCCCCATTTCAAACTTCCTTTGCTGCCCCTATGGAGGCTATCCTATTAAACAGGGAGCAATATAACCTAACCCTCACCTGCCTATGAAAGTCCCCAACCACCACTGTGTCATCCAGAAAAGCCGGGCGAGGGTAACCCCACGCACCCGGCCTAGTACCCCTCGTATAGATATAATGACATAGAATCACTTTTTACTCTGTGACCCGCCGCGTCCAACAGCCTAGTTGACCAGTCCAGCAACGAGGATACCTGGTCGACGACCGGGCCGCGGGAACGTTGAACCCCGAAAACACCTCAAGCTAACCTCTTCAATAGTACTGGCACTCTAACAACTGCCCCAGCGATCGTCTAGTGAGACCCATCCCTGGCGGCCTAGGTTCGAATCCTCTGAAGGGGTCGTAGAGTTAAAGTGATATATATATATATATACGTGCTTGGAGGGACCATTCATTGCTCATTGGCATTCTAATAGAGAACCAACCTAATTCACCCACGATCGACCGACCCAAAAGCCCCCCCACCCCCAAAGTTAACATGGCCTCTCGTGAAATGACTGACGGGTTAAATTACAGGATGTTGCCAGGTTAACTCGGGTATAACGACTAGACTGGAAAAAAAGATAAGTTAACAATCCTGTGGAAAGTTTTAACCACATCCTGCATAGAAGAAGAGACTCAAAGAACTGTTAAATGTTGTTCAGTGGTGCAGATATTTAACATTCTAACTATTAGGGAGATAAAGAGGGGGGGGGGGGAGGGGAATTAAACGTTGTTGACGTTTAATTCCCCGTTTTAACGTTTAATTTAATTACGTTTAAATAGTGTTTGACATTGTTAAATTTGTTATTAATTAAACGATTGCATTTTAATTCCTGATACCTTTCATTAGTACACTGACCACTGATACGTAATTCTTATACCTGATACCATTCACAGACTGTTTATACTGATACTTACATTTTTCTACTTAAATACAATGCAGTTGCTTATCTCTCCTTTGCAACCTAATAAATAATAATCTTCCTTCTACCGTATCACTAATTCCTAATACCTGATCCTTAGCAAGTAGCTTTGAAACCTTATCCCCGATAACTGATCACTAAGATCGGATTCGTGTTCTCTGGTCATTAATAAACAATTGCTGATCCCTGACCCCATATAGTTGGTTCTTAATACCTGTTATGTTCGTGTTTGTGTGTGAGAGAGCGAGGTATTAAGTTAATATTGATATGCTAATTGTGTTAACTGAAATAAGGTAAACATCTTTTCAAAGCTTCTTTCCTTCTCTTGTTATTCTCTGTGTCCTCTTTGGTCCCCTTCTTCTTCCCCTCTTCTTCCTCTCCTAGCATTCGTATTTCTCATTCCACACTTTGACATGTCTTTCTCTTTCCTCTTTCTGTCTACTCTCAGCCCTCTCTTCTTCTTATTCTTCTGTCTCTGTTCAATCCCTCTCCGTCTCCCCTCTCCTTCTCCCCTTTCTCTCTCTTTCCTTTACCTTACCTTTTCCCCTCTCAGGGCCTCGCCCTTCCTCGCTATGATAGCTAAATGAGTTATCTTGCCGGATGGTGCTTAGCTAACAGTGACCGCCTAACAGTGGCCCCTACTGGCCTGTGTTATACATATAATGCCTTTTAATTTACCCTTCGGACGTTCGAACTGTTTTGAAAAATCAGAAAGAAAAGGTCATGGAATCTTTTCTTTCAGTGTATGCCATTGTATAATAGACAAAACCCAAAGATGTAAGAAGATTACAAAATCTTGAAGCAATCCACATAAAAATAGAACAACCATAAATACTCAAATTACGGAACTATTCACTCTACTCACCATGAGAGTAAGAATAAGACCGGAACGTGAAGATGCTAATATAGAAGACACTGCTTAACATGCCACGCCCACTACACCTGATTAATCTTTGTATATGCTTTGTCCCTATTTACGTTTCCTATCCTTCCCCTATTTATTCCCTATTCTTCCTTTACGATGCACTCCTCACCTTTTCTTTATGCACCTGACCTCCTTAATGGTATAAATCCAATAAAAAAAAAAAAAAAAAATATATATATATATATATATATATATATATATATATATATATATAATGTCGTACCTAGTAGCCAGAACGCACTTCTCAGCCTACTATGCAAGGCCCGATTTGCCTAATAAGCCAAGTTTTCCTGAATTAATATATTTTCTCAATTTTTTTTCTTATGAAATGATAAAGCTACCCAATTCATTATGTATCAGGTCAATTTTTTTTATTGGAGTTAAAATTAACGTAGATATATGACCGAACCTAACTAACCCTACCTAACCTAACCTAACCTAACCTATCTTTATAGGTTAGGTTAGGTTAGGTAGCCGAAAAAGTTAGGTTAGGTTAGGTTAGGTAGGTTAGGTAGTCGAAAAACAATTAATTCATGAAAACTTGGCTTATTAGGCAAATCTGGCCTTGCATAGTAGGCTGAAAAGTGCGTTCTGGCTACTAGGTACGACATATATATATATATATATATATATATATATATATATATATATATATATATATATATATATATATATATATATATACAATGTAAATTCAAAATTGCATAATTACGAGGAGAAATCATGTGAGAAATAAAAAGAGAAGTCGACGAAGCGTGACGTAAAAGCTACAGACTGGAAAAGTGCGAGAAAATTAGAAAGTTTGCATCACTTAAGCATGATGAATGAGTCGCCGGAGGCAGTAAATCTCCGAGCATGACGGGGTTGCAAGTGAAGAAGTTTAATTCAGAGAGGAACCAGTAAAACAGCCGCTGCATCAACCGTAGCAGCAACTTTAGTAATAATGACTACAGCTGTAATAATAACTTTCATGAACTGCAACAGAAGAGGCTCATCATCGTAGCATTATACTGAAATTTGCCTTCAGTTCCCCGTGTCTCCTCACACACACACACACGGGGTCTTGTAAGTTGATTAAATAAGGCATTTTAAACACGGGTTGACAAGGGCCTTCACAACAGCTGTCTCTCTACATGTGTCAGTCCTCAGATATATGTTCCTTGTACTCGTGCTTCTTGGAGCTGTAAAGCTGCCTGGTAACTGTGGTCCATATATGTACACACACACAAACGCACACATATTGGATGGGAATATCCGGCGATGTTCGGGTCGATTCCGGTCTACCCTCTGTCTCATATTTTCTCCTCTCTTTGTTTCTGTTTTCTGAATTTGTCTCTGCTTTTGCCTCTGTCTCTCTATGTCTATTACTGTCTGTTGCTGGAACAGTCTCTCTTGTCTCTCTCGGTATGCCTGTCTCTCATTTC
Organism: Procambarus clarkii; assembly: GCF_040958095.1. Lineage (NCBI taxonomy): Eukaryota > Metazoa > Arthropoda > Malacostraca > Decapoda > Cambaridae > Procambarus > Procambarus clarkii. The sequence continues at coordinate 15,999,705 of NC_091200.1, read as the reverse complement.
GTATGTCTATCTCTCTCGCACTATGTCTCTCTTTTGATTTGTATGGGTTTGTCTATTTGTCTCTGTGTTTGCCTGTCTCTCCGTCTCTACATATTTGTTGTTCTCTTTATGACTCTGTCTCTATGTTTCTGACTGTCTCAAACTCTGTGCCTGTCTCTCGAGCTCGCTATCTTTGTTTCTATCAAAATGTTGTATGTCTGTCGGTATGTCAGTCTTTGTCTCTCTCTCTCTCTCTCTCTCTCTCTCTCTTACTCTCTCTCTCTCTCTCTCTCTCTCTCTGTCTCTCTCTCTCTCTCTCTCTCTCTGTCTCTCTCTCTCTCTCTCTCTCTCTCTCTCTCTCTCGGTACATGTGTTGTACTTGGACACGTTGGAGACGCAACTTGCAGGTGTGTGATTTGTGTTAACACGCAGGTGTTTACAGGTGTCTGGTATTTGGTGGCATATGTTGCTTGTGAACCCAGTATTGGTGACGTCATGAATACATAGTACAGGTTAAATACAGTATAAGTATGATAGAGTTTTTTAAACATTTTGTTGACATCAGTACTTAGTGTTTGACATAACATAGTGAGATGATAATAATAATAAATCAGAGTCCAGGAAATTTGACGTTTCAAGATTCGTCATGGGAAACCCATTGGCACAATGCAAAGTGACATTTATTTTATTATTAATAATTACTCATTTTGTCGAGGGACAGGCAGCCTGAATTATGTTTTGTTATACATGTTATGCTTACATTGAGGTCCACTTCCCCCCCCCCTAAGGTCGAATTACTGACCCTCCCCAGGATGCAACGCCACAACAAGCTGATAAACTCCTGGGGACTTATTTACTGCTAGGTGAACAGAAGCATTAGGTGATATGAAACACAGTCGTTTCTGTCCCGTTCGGAATTTGCACCCGGAAGCATTAGGTGATATGAAACACAGTCGTTTCTGTCCCGTTCGGAATTTGCACCCGGAATTGCCAATTGTGAGGCGAGAATGAACCCAACCCGTCCATGTTGGGCACGTATCCAACAGCAATTACTTATAAAAAATGGGGAAGGTTAGCTCATAGCGTCTGGCCTCCAGCCTCAGACACACACACACACACAGTCATTTCCATTTCCAGATGCAAATATATAAGCATTACTCAAAATAAACCCACTTACAATCTGACCAAAAAAATATGATAAACTTACCTATTTAATAACTCGCAAATTAATTACTGAAGATGTAGGAAACAGAAGCAATTATACGACCAATTATACAACATAACAACCTCTCTCTATAATCCCACTCGCCCTCACTAAATTGCTCGCCAGGTTCACCATTCAGTAAAATTACCTCAGGAACTGTAATGAAGTAATTAACATAACTGAATTAAATATTAATTGGTGCACGTAGCTTGGCTGTTGAGAGCATTCCAAAGGGTCTGCTACAGCTTTAGGCGGGCCAGCTGTCCACGCGTTCTAATCTGCGTAAAAAAAATGTAAAAGTGATTTTGAATAACCAGAAGTGTATAGCAATCCTGGACAACCTGCCTGAAGCTATACCGAGACCTCGTTAGTCTGAGGGAGCGTCAGAATTAGTGTAATAGTGTTAACTATGAAAGATATCACGAAGGTGAAGGATGCCAACCATATACACAGTGGCTAACTTTGGCCAAACGGGCGCGATATCCAAAAATGACGCCAATTCCAAATATAGATATCCAAAAGCAAAAGATATCCAAATCATGCATCAAATGTCATGAACACTGATTCAGCGCTGGATTAAAGTTGATATAACGTTCATTGAACATGGAATGAATGCTATTCTTGGATATATTGCCCATTGCCCAGGTGCCACCAGGTGCCACTAGGTGCCACCAGGTGCCACTAGGTGCCACTAGGTGCCACCAGGTGCCAACAGGGTGATAGACGCATCTACTCACCTGAGAGACACCACCAGTGATACAGTAGTCCATACACACAGAGAGAAGAGTAAAGAGACCTTTGGAACTAAATTATACAAAGAGTGAAATACCCACTAAACGTAAAGAGAATATCCGGTTTTAGAGAAGTATTCATGGCAGCTTTAGGGAAAAACTCGTGAGAATGCAAAGGTCATCAATCTTGTCATGGTGGTCAATACAAGTATAGGTGTAAATGAGGATCATTATCAATACAGTGGCAACTATTTTCCAACTGTAGTATTGTCAACACCACGATATCAATGGGCTAATTATCACAATTAGCTACCTCAGGTGGGATGATATCAGGGTGCATCGCATAGAAGTAATTACAGGAGGCTTTGGCATGTAAATAATGCGTTGGACTCTTATTTTCGAAGGTGAAGTTAGGAATTGATATCAGTGATGCCCCCTTTTTCAAGGTCCGTGAAGGTTAGTTCTGTAAAATGTTGTTTAATGCTGAGATACTTTGTGTAATGGTGGTTGTGGTGGTTGTGGTGGTTGTAGTGGGTGCTAGCACTGGTTGATGTGGTACTAGTGGTTGTGGTAGTGGTTGTGGTCGTGCTAATGGCCGTGCTTAACTTTTGCAACCATGTCGTTTTCAAATGGCTGCTCTATGCTGACTCTGGTATGCTCATTTCTGGCTCTCTTTAGTGCCGCTCTATTGTCCTCCGTGGAGAGGTCTGTTCTTTTGCTATGCTTTTTCGGTCTTCTCCGACGACGACGACGAGCATCGCCTATTGAACCCAGGGTTTGCTTCCCCATTCTACCCCCACTCACGTCTTGAATGGGGTGACCTGCTCAGTGCCTACTGTACATGTCCAGGCTGGTGGTGGTGGTGGTGGCGCTGGTGGTGGTAGTAATTGAGGTGGTGGTAGTGGTTGAGGTGGTGGTACTGGTGGTGGTACTGGTGGTGGTAGTGGTAAGGGAGGAGGGAGAAAGGGGGATGGAGTTAACGATCATTGGGGCGAGTGATTGTGGTTAAGGGTCGTGGTGAGAGGGTAACGACTTAAAGGGGGGGAGGTGAGTTGGGGAGGGGTGGTTGACACAGTTCCCCCCACCCTCCCTTCGCCCCCTTCCCAGTAATGAGAGAACCAAAACAGAGAAAGAAACGCTGTCAGAGAGAGAGAGAGAGAGAGAGAGAGAGAGAGAGAGAGAGAGAGAGAGAGAGAGAGAGAGAGAGAGAGAGAGAGAGAGAGAGAGAGAGAGAGGACTCATTCTCGCAAGATCGACACCAAGAAAACACTCACACACGCACACCAAAGAGCCAGAGCTCAACCCCCGCAAGCACAACTAGGCCAGTACAACTAGGTGAGTCCGAAATGTGAAATGGAACAAGTCGTACAAGCAGGTTAATTAAAGCATAAAGGTCACTGATGGAGGTCACTGAGGCTGTTGGTGTAGGCAGTTTGCATCCTGACAGTGTTGTTGCTCTGTAACAGATTCCCGTATTCCCATACTCTTCACCTCTCTCTCCTCTCCCTTCCCCCCTTTCTTTCTCAAACTCTCTCCCTCCCTCCACCTTTACCCTTTCTCTCTCTCTTTTCCTTCCTCCCCATCTCCCGTTTGTCTCTTCCCTCCTTTCATCCAGTTCTCCCCTTAACACCGCCCGTCCTCTCCCCCTCCACCCACCCCGACGCCCCGCCGGGCCGTGATCCACTAAATCTCTGTATATCCAATACATCGTTTCCCTTCTATCCACCTGCGTGGCCAGGACACACACACACAGTCTCCGGCGGACGTTCACATCTTTCAACAAATACGCTGATAAAATTCAGTCCATCATCCCGCCCCCCACCTGTTCGATTCCTTATTCCGATATTTATCTCCGAACGCTACACATATATACACCTGCATCCGAACACGACCATATGCAGCTCTGCAGATTCCGAACGCCTGATTCTCTTACGTGTTCCATTTATGTGCGTGATACACATGTGTTTGTTTGAGATTGATGTTGGGTTAATTGGGGTGGCTGTAGGCTGCAGTGGGGACATGTGGCCTGGGTGTATATATTTTGGAGTGAAGGTTAAGGAGGCAGAAGTGGAAGGAGGTGATAATCTAACCTCTCTCTTAGGTTGGACAGACCGAAAAAGATTTTCTATGTTGCATAGACACACATAACTAACCTAACCTAACCATCCTAGGCCTACTTCACGCTATCTGAGGCTTAGTATAGTACATATGTGTGCTATACTAGGCCTAGGAATATTTAAGTTTGTATTTTAGATTCATTTTTTTTCGGATTATGAAGTAAACGGTACAAAATTCTATTGTTTAATTCCTCAATGCGTCAATGTTTGTGCTATGGTGTACATAGTTGCAAAATAGTAGGAGCTAAACAAGAGAATGGGTTGTATATCTTCACTGTAACCGTCTTCCTTATTTTCCTTCCCTACTCACTATTTTCATTACTGCAACTCTACGGAAAACACATCCGTGATTTCATTTCGACTACTACCAAGACCAACCACGACCAAGACAAACCAAGACCAACCATGACTAAGACCAACCACGACCAAAACCAACCACGACCAGCCTATGTCCGTTCCGTACCCAAAACCATTTGCCACTTGCAAAGTTGCTTGAAGCTAACCCCAAACGCCTGGCCCTCAACGTTGAACACTGACAGACCTGCTCTTTTATAGCACAGATTAGTAATTCGATCTTACGATTGGTGTTGATCGAGGTTATATCTTCCAGGACCCTTTCTTCCGTTTTGTGGGTCTTGGAAAAGAGGATGAGAGAGGGGGGAGTTGAAAAATCAACACTCCAAAGTTCATTATATAACTTTATTTAGCCTGCCCCTTATGGCTAAAGGTCACGTTTCGCCAACGCTCTCTTCAGCATCTTCAGTGACAGAAGGAAAGTAAATATGTAGCAGGAAGTTGGAATTATATACACCACATAGGGTCAGGTAAGGTGGTGGGGCAGATGTGGTACTGTGAGGTAATGGGGCAGATGTGGTACTGTGAGGTAATGGGGCAGATGTGGTACTGTGAGGTAATGGGGCAGATGTGGTACTGGTACTGTGAGGTGGTACTTCAGTCTTGATCTTGTGGGCGATAGAATATACTTAAGTGTACGCTGGTTGTTGAGAGGCGGATGAGTGTGTGTGATGTGTAGTGCTTCGGCTATGTCTATTCTTCTATTGTTGGCTTTCTCAACTATTTTGGCGTTGCCGGTAAGGATATATCCGGTGATGTTCTGGTTAGTTGCACAAATGATGCAATCCATGACACAGCAGTGTTGTTCGTGCTGTGTAAGACGTCTTGCAAAAGATGCTGTCGTTTGGACTATATATACTGAGATTCTTTGGCGACACAGTCACCCAGTGGGCATACATAGGTGTAGACGACATTCGCCTGTTTAAAGTCGTTCCATTTGGTGTCAGGAGAGTTTATAATCAGTTGGGCGGATTCTTATTCATGTAGCAACCCGTTCTCGCATTTTGTTATAGTCAATATTGACTTATTAAATACGTGCATATGTGACATACTAATTTATTGTGAATATTTTATTTATTTATTTATTTATTTATGCATATACAGGAATGTACATAAGGAATGTGAGGATACAAATATGGTAATTACAGTCTTGTAAAGCCACTAGCACGCGCAGCGTTTCGGGCAGTTTACCTTGAAAAGCTTCATAGAAAACACCGACCTTACCTAACCTTCATAGTATGTTAAGATAAGCATGTAGTATATGGTCAGCGGTCTTTGATAGGTTCTGCATTCCTGTTGATCATGCCGTCCAGGACTTTTCCTCCGTCTTGTGCTTGGGCTGTTGAAAAGACGTCTTTGTAGAAGAGAAAGATTCTATAGTGACAGATTCTATAGTGGTGGTAGAGTGACAGCTCAAGAAGGCGTCGACGACACGTCGTCGCCAAGGAACTCACTACCAGAATAAGATGTGCGTAAGTGTGTCACTGAAGATGACACCTGTGTCCCCGTAGAAACATGACTTTACCACCCTATACAATGTATCTCTATCACAAAGATCATTTTTATTAGACCATCGAAGGTTTCTCGTGCATTTCCCCTCGCAGTGTGGGGAAATGCTCTTCTGCTTCTCATTTCCCTACTTTGCTGAAAATTTTGGGAGTTACGCTGGGTATTACTCGTCATTAATGATATTGGATTTTCATATTCATTGATTCTGCAATATAAATTTGCTTGTAATTAGAAAAGCCCCCGTACATTAATATCGATTCCAGGGGCTGATTTATGAAGCCCTTCTGCGGGGAGTATTGATAGTGGAGTTTAATGTAACAACGTCACCACACGAACGTCTGGTGGGAGAGGGGGGGGGGGGGGGAGTGCTATGTTGGTGTTTGTATGTGGTTGTTACAAAGCCCTACCGTGGCTGTTTGTGAAGGACTTCAAGCATTGACACCACCAGCACCACCAACACACTAATCACCAGCATCATCACCACCACCACCATTACCACCACCACCACCACCATCACCATCCATGCCACTACACCACCACCGTACAATGAAATACAGCAAATACAGACCTCAAATTGATACAAAGATGTGTATTCTAGCTTTGACGAAAGACAGCCAAATACAAAAAGTTGCTTCACCAATCCCCAATACAGAATTCCTAGCAGCTGTTTACTAAGCCAATACCCACTCCTTCAAGTGCTTGTGCTTTTCAACACCTTATCGTTACAAGTCTGATCATAACTTCACCCATTCAAGTTAAGGAGATTCTACAATCTAAGAAATAGATTGTAGATGCTATCTACAAGACGATGCTATAAATTTAGCTTAACTCATTGTTCCCTAAAGTTGATTACTCTCCTCAAGCATCATATTAACAGCAGTGAGAAAACAAAAATATGATTGAATTATTAGTAAACAATTCCTTTTATTGAGAATATTGGGAAATTCCTTTTGATCAGAACATTTACTTATATGCACAGAATTAGTATCAGTATCAAAATTAGGTTCGAATCCTCGTCACGGCCCTTGTGGATTTGTTCATTAGTATCAGATTATAGAGTTTCCTATCTTGAGGTGATTTCGGGGCTTAGCGTCCCCGCGGCCCGGTCCTCGACCAGGCCTCCTTTTTGTTACATCCCCTCCAGGAAGCAGCCCGTAGCAGCTGTCTAACTCCCAGCTACCTATTTACTGCTAGGTGAACAGAGCAACAGGGGTGAAAGAAACTCTGCCCATTTGTTTCCGCCTCCACCGGGGATGGAACCCGGAACCTTAGGGCTACGAATCCCGAGCGCTATCCACTCAGCCGTAGGTCCCATGAGAGCCCTGTCTTGTCTTAGCGTATAGGATATATCACATAGGCTGCACATGCTTTAATTATTGCTGCAGTAATGCTCATGCAATTGCAACCGTAGCAGTCATAATTCCCCGCGTCTGTTAGTGATATTGTGCGTGAGTATTTCTAGAGATACACAGCTGTCGACTTGAGAATGGTCCAGGAGGGACCGAAACGTCGTCGTCACTTCACTTTCTAGTGAGTGGTCTGGTCAACATATTTCAGCCACGTTATTGTGACTCCTCGCCTGCATAGAGATACGCAGCTTACGAATGTATATATTGTAGTATAAATGTATTTTGTATGATGTAGTTTATTGTATCCGTATATTTGGTTGACTTCCCTGTATTTGCTCTTAGCACTGTGTGGACATGAGTCTCATGTCATTGTTTTTATAATTGCTATTATTAAAAGTTGTAATGTTAGATGACGCAGTAGCACCATTTTGATAGCACCACAACACAACCACACAACACTACACAACACTACCACACCACAACTCACCACAACACCCAACCACAACACTACAGTACCCCCACAACACACAATAGTCCGCCACAATACATCCCAGCACCACACTACATCCCAGCACCACACTACATCCCAGCACCACACTACATCCCAGCACCACACTTCACAATACCACACCACAACACCACACCACACTACACAATACCACACCACAACACCACACCACACTACACAATACCACACCACAACACCACACCACACTACACAATACCACACCACAACACCACACCACACTACAAAACTCCACAACAACGACAACAACAACACCCAGACACGACAGACTGATTAGTGCCGGGCCGCCAGAGGGATTAGAACGCATCCAATCCACAACGTTTGTGTCCGGCCATACATTATATCTGCACGCAGCCAATCCTCGTAACCAGGACCTCATTTCCAGACCCCCTCATATCCAGCTAGGTCCTCATGTCCAAGCCCCTCATATCCGAGACCTCGTGACTAGACCGTCAAGACCTGTGGTGTGGAGGAGTGATGCCAGTGGTGACTTACCAGGTGTGTGTGTGTGTGTGTGTGTGTGTGTGTGTGTGTGTGTGTGTGTGTGTGTGTGTGAGAGTGTGTGTGTGTGTGTGTGTGTGTGTGTGTGTGTGTGTGTGTGTGTGTGTGTGTGTGTGTGTGTGTGTGTGTGTGTGTGTGGTAGGGAAGAGGAAGGGGTTCTCTAGAGGTTATACGATGTAAATCCATTTAAAACAAATGAACAAATCCACAAGGGCCGTGACGAGGATTCGAACCCTGTGTAACTTTTAAAACAATATACATATCCTCTAATTTATGCACAGGAATAGAGTTACCTTAAATTATTCGTTTACATATGAAACATAATACCTTTTTTTTTTAATAATATGTATCCACCTCTTACATGGCTTATATAGGCGCTTTTACACCTGCTCTCACACATGCGCTTAAACACCTGCTTATATAGGCAATTATACACCTGTGCACGCATCTGTCTAAACACCTGAAACTGAAGCCATTGCAGTCATTAATAAATCGTTTGCATTGAACAAAAAATGTTCAATTTGTTAAATAGTAAACACTTTTAAAATAAGCACACTCTAATAAATGAACTGTATTCAATAAGCGCGCTCTACTCTAATAAGCGAATTCTAATAAGCGCACTCCAAAAAGTGTAGTCTTCTCTATTAAGCGCATTTTAATAAGCGCACTATAATAAGCGCATTAAAATAAGCGCACTATAATCCCATTCTAATAAGCGCACTCTAATAAGCGCATTCTAATAAACGCACTCTAATAAGCGCATTCTAATAAGCGCACTATAATAAGCGCACTCTAATAAGTGCAGTTTTCTCCAATAAGCTCACGCTGCTCAATAAGCGCACTTTGAAAAGCTCTCTCTAATCAGCGTTTCAACGTAGCTTCGTACCACAACAAGTGGGATCGAACCGGAAACTCGACGTCTCTACTGGAGGACATTACCAGAGAACAAGGAGTCAATCTTGTTCTCATCCTCGACCCATTCAAGGGTGACCTGGTCCCCCCCCCCCCTACAACTCACACATTCTGAGCGAGGAACAGAGATTCTAAAACGATTCTTCGCGGCAGGGGATCGTATTCCAGGGACCATAGGATTAAGGACTTGCCCGAAACGCTACGCGTACTAGTGGCTGTACAAGAATGTAACAACTCTTGTATATATCTCAAAAAAAAAAAAAAAAAAAAAAAAAAAAAAAAAAAAAAAAAAAGATGCGAACCCGGCCAGATTCTCACATAATGGGTGCTGTCGGGTTCCTTCTCCACAGTAGACCTCTCTTGGGGCATGGTGAAGTTGTGGGGATACCAGATAGACTAAGTCACCTGACTAGAAGCTTGAATTGATTGACATAATTGATGTCTGTGATGCCTCACCATTTTGGGGGGTTTGGATGGTTCCTGACTCTTGGGGGATACAAGATGACGCCATCAGTGAAAGCACCAATCAGTGGGATGCTTTAGAAACCACAAGATCCAAATCAGACTCTGAGAAAAACGAAAACAATAATGTAGTTTGGACAACCCAATGGCAGAATAGTTGGGGGATTTATTATTTAGATGAACGTGACAACAGTAGGTGGTTCGACCCAGCCGTGCGTGCCCACCATGAAGGGGACTTTCTGTTGGCAGCACCTCTGTCTGCACCCGGCTCACCTCTGCACCCAGAGACCCTAATCCTTCTTGAAGAGGAGGACTGCACTGCGAACATTCCTAGGGTTGAAATGGTAGACAAGAGAAACCTTATGCAGACGATGGTCCAGGACGGACCGAAACGTCGTCGTTCCTTCACTTTCTAGTGTGTGGTTTGGTCAACAAGAGAATCCTCGGCTCAGCTTAGTGCCCAGGAGAGAGAACTTTGATTTCTTCAGGCCCCCAAATTCAGGAGAGTTCTACGCATCAAGATGGGATCACTTTTATAGCCCTGGAAGAATGGTAGATTGTAAGTAAGGAATTTCACATGTGTTTGGACACAATATATCTTGGATAAGTAGCACAACAATTGTTGCTTGAATCGTCAACTTCCTTTGGCATTACTTGCTACTTAGTTTCGTCTAATTTCGTTATAAAACTGTATAATTTCAGAGTAAAAATAAGTGTGTTTTCGTGTTCTTCACTCTACACCAAATGTGAGTAAATATATATACTCACTTTATAGATAGAAATTATGTCATATTTCTTCATTACTTACGTAATGGTAGGAAGCTTTGGGTTGCCTTTGGGTATTTAGACAGACCGCTTGGACATGGGCAGGCGGGAGCCACCGCCAGCCCCACGAAAACAGACAGATTCAACAACAGTAGAGAAGAAATGCTAACAAAGTACGCATTTGTTTCAACGGCATCCGAGACCCCCTTGCAAGGCTTCAAGAGCCATGAACTTTCTCGGTGAAGTGAGTTAGTGGCTCGTTGTCACTCTCAGATGCCTCAGAGGGATGAAAGTTTTCTGTTACAGCGCCTCTTGAGTGAAGAGGCGGAGCGAAAACGCTTGTTCGAATTCTTTCACAACTTTTGAGAAATCATTATATTCCTCAACTAGAAATCGTTCACTGTTAAACAAAGCCCAATCGTAAAAAAAAAATGGTTTCAGATTAATAAATTAATGCAATACGCCATGAAATAAAGTGGTGTAGACACACCAAATACACAACTTAAAATGTAGATACGAGAGCCACAATTGATTGAGAGGAGGGGCTAAAGAGCTGGAGCTCAGTCCACGCAAGCACAATTAGGTGAGTTCATTAAGGTGAGTACAAGCACACAAACACACTAAAAACAGTTGGTCGTTGCCTTATAACTAAATATTAAAACAATGTCAAACAAATACAGTTCTCCATTGACGCAAATTTCATTATTCTTCGTGGTTTAAAGTCCCCCAGAAATCCAATTTTTTCAGAAAATATATTTTTGTGTTTACAAAGTATTCGTAATAACTTTTAGGGGGGAAAAAAGTCGTCCTGCTCCTGGCATCCATGTATACAGCTAGTTACAGAATACATATACTGTATTCTGAAAATAAAAGCGTTGTTATACATCAAAACGATTTTTAGGCAATGCCAGAAATATATGCATTCGGGTTTATTCTTAAATACTTTTTCCCATAAACAAACGTTGATTTCTAAAACTCATTTTTTTTATAATTTCAAAAGCGAACTGTGCAGTGGTCACTAGAACCATAGTTCCTTTTACACAGTGGGTTCATCAGTGTTCTACACAACACCTATATAGGCACTATATAGGATTGCAACACATGCAATCTACACACACACACATATATTTATATATACACACATATATGTATGTAGATTTTTCTATATTTTAATTTATTTCGATGCAGGTATGCGAATATTTATTACAAATACTTCATCAAGAGAGCACTTAAAATCCTTTTTGCTAGACAAATACACTCATGAGAGAGCAGCTGGCACCCGTCGTGCAGGGGTCAGGCAGCAGACAACGTCCTCAAGCCAGTGTTTACAAACACAATCACTCACTTGTCCACCCCTTGGCTCCCAACACACACACACAGTGACACAGTGACCCAAAACAGTGACCTATGTCCGTCCGAAAGAGTGACTTAGTCTCCCGTGTATTGCAGTCCTTTCTTTTTATCCACTGTAGTGGATAAAGCCTATTTCATTTCAATTTATAGATTCACTCCTCTCTGAAATGATATCCGCCAAGGAATCACCATGAAGGGTCTTGTGTCAACCAACCAAAATCTATGTGGAAGTGTAATTAACACCCCACCCTTAACCTCCACCGAATCCAAAAGGATCAGAATTCACAGAGGTCTGAACCACTTATCTAGATCACGGCAACTGACTTTCTAAACAGTTTACCTGGAACGAAGACTTACTAGGTGATCCCCAACCAATGGTTCTGACCGGTCCTGGTGATCTGGAAGATTGTACAGAACTTGTACAAGCTTTTAAGAGGATTCGAGAGTGTTTGATGTGTCCTAGTTTGGTTACATCAGCTGCTCGTCCTCTTGGTCGAGTGCATGTGGATTCGCATCTCATTGGTAAGGTACTCGACCTCCTCCTCCTCTGATGTATGGTGAACCTTTCCCAGCGTTGTGTCGTGAGTGCATAAAAAAAGACGTTTACCAAACATCCAGTATAGCTATATTTCCTGAAAAACAAATATCTTGGTTCAAAGATACTTAACGTGTATTATGAACGCCCATTTCGAGTAGAGATGTCAGGATTATTGAGAAAATTTAGTCGGGAACTTTCAGCCCATTAACTTGAAGGACTCGCCGCCAAGTGATATTTAGTTCACTTGGCTGCGGGTCCCTCAAGTTACTAATAACTAAGTTATTACTAAATTGCTACTCTGACCTCGCCACACAAGACAGTTGACATACCTGGGAATACCTGTGACCTCACCACGTCAGACATAAATATATGAAACTTGATTACTTCAGGTGGGTGGCTTGCGTTCGTACGTTCCTGGTTAGGTTCAGTCGCTGTATTTTGTACGTTGTGGCAAATCAAGAGATGGGGCTGGTCGTTGGTTGTTGCAGATCTCCACTATTATGCACGAATATCCGTAACATGAGTGGCAACGTCAATTACCTTGATAGTGGCACAGGTATTTAAGACTCTTGTTTCTCATTTTTCCACATTTCATTCGTGAGTTACGAAAATTGTCAGTGGCACTCACTCACTCTTGAATGACAGCAGCTTGTTCCTTGGGGCTCAGTACTCGAGTCCATTAACGTGCCTCCGTAAGCTATTCCGCTCTCAGGATGGGTATGAGGTGCATAATAAGTGGAGTAACCTAATTGTTGATTGGTCCAGCCGCCCCTGGAGGAACTTCATATGAACTTCGGCACTAACTTTATTGGCATCAGGGCTGGCTCATCTAACGTTAACTGTCACCTTGTTGGAGCCCTCTGCAGGGCTTCTGCTCCACTGATGACACTCCTCCAGTTTGGACGGTAGAGCGATGATCTCGCTTCATGCAGGTCGGTGTTCAATCCCCGACCGTCCAAGCGGTTGGGCACCATTCCTTTCCCCCCGTCCCATCCCAAATCTGACCTCTTTCCAAGTGCTATATAGTCGTAATGGGTTGGCGCTTTCTCCTGATAATTCCCTTGTCCCCCTTTTGATTGAGAATCTCACCGACAAGACATATGTCTAAGTTCCAAGTAGCACGGGCTATGGTGAGCCCGTAGTAGACATACCTGGCACAGAAGCGGTGGGCTGTTACTAGCCCCTAAAATGAGCACTGGCCATCCAATTGGCTCATTATATACCACCTTCAACTACCCACGTCTTTGTGGCACCCTTGGGGGCGTTCGCATCGGCGTTCTCAAGTTTCAGTTACCTCCCATATATTGCTGTTGAACGTGACGTCACTCGTCCTCTCGTTTCTGATTGGATAAGGCATTCCGTCCTCTCTCTCTCTCTACACCAATTACACACAGCCTGAGTGATTGCCCCAGAAGTCAATTCTTCCTCCATCACAATCCTACGAGACAGCAAAGGCGCCCGTCTATAAATTTTCAGGAGACTTCGCCACAACCTGATGAGAGACGGAATAGGAGAGATATGACTGTGAGAATAGAGATATAAAGGTATATTCAGAGTATATACTCTCTATATACTCTATAATAGAGGGAACACAGAGTATACTTGTTTAATAAGATGAATGGCAGGTCGGGGGGGGGGGGGGGGCGAGCTAGAAACTAGGGGTACAGGTGTGTTGCAGGTCTGGCTGGACGAACCTGTGTATCGTGGCTCGACACGTGGAATGGGTTACGTCAGAAATAGTAAAACAAAAAACAAATAAAAGCAAAAATTCTGGTGGGCAGTAAAAAGGTCGGAAGTCATCGCATCACGGCGGCTTCCAGGCAGGGTTTAGGAGCTGGTGTTCAACCCTACAAAATTATTTAGGTGAGCACACACACACACACACACACACACACACACAAAGACCAAAGACGCTTGACCAAAGAGCCAGAGCTCAACCCCCGCAAGCACAACTAGGTGAGTACACTACACACACACACACACACACACACACACACACACACACACAACCCCAATGTCTAGTCTGTGTTTTGTTATCGGTTTACACACATTTTCTGGACAGAGGAGCTGGTGGATTCTGAAAACGGAGTTCGCGAATTAATTCAATATTTTCGAAGCTCCATATTTGTATTCCTCCTCCTGGTCGGCGGTGGGGGGAGGGAGGATGGGGGGTAGGTGAGGATTGGGGGTCGAACGGGGGTGTGACGGTATGGCAAGTGAGGCAGGAATACAGCAGAATACATTAGGAATGCATTAGGTTCTTTTCTGATGCTGACAGAGATGGGTGGAGGCGTCACGACGCTGGTGGTAGTGGTTGGTAGAGGGCTACCTTGGTGGGGAGTTGTTGTGGGGAGGGGGGGGGGGGAATTGGTGTTTCCGTGGCACAGACAGGTGTTTCCGTGGCACAGGCAGGTGTTTCCGTGGCACAGGCAGGTGTTTCCGTGGCACAGGCAGGTGTTTCCGTGGCACAGGCAGGTGTTTCCGTGGCACAGGCAGGTGTTTCCGTGGCACAGGCAGGTGTTTCCGTGGCACAGGCAGGTGTTTCCGTGGCACAGGCAGGTGTTTCCGTGGCACAGGCAGGTGTTTCCGTGGCACAGGCAGGTGTTTCCGTGGCACAGGCAGGTGTTTCCGTGGCACAGGCAGGTGTTTCCGTGGCACAGGCAGCTGTCCCCATACCCAAGGGCCAGGAAGGGGGGGGGGGCAACTCTCCCCCTGGCCCAGCCGCAAACACTGACGGTTGGGCTAAATTATATATAGTTGAGCGAGTGACTGGAGAGGTGTGGGGGGCTGAGGAGTGGATCAGTGAAGTGGAAGTGGGTCTCCACCACACCAGATTAACTGTCATTTGGACCCTAGTTCGCATCTCCAGTAAGTACAGGGAGGTGCAGGTCTATGATTCATTTCAAGTTAGTACTTGAAAGAGAGAATATAGGGAGAGAATTAAGAACGCTGTCCTCCCATTTGCTCCACGTAGAGAACAAATTGGCCATTCAGTTGACACAGATCTTAGCTGTGAGGGCCAGGTGACCTCACAGCATTATGAGGGCCAGGTGACCTCACAGCATTATGAGGGCCAGGTGACCTCACAGCATTATGAGGGCCAGGTGACCTCACAGCATTATGAGGGCCAGGTGACCTCACAGCATTATGAGGGCCAGGTGACCTCACAGAATTATGAGGGCCAGGTGACCTCACAGCATTATGAGGGCCAGGTGACCTCACAGCATTATGAGGGCCAGGTGACCTCACAGCATTATGAGGCCCAGGTGACCTCACAGAATTATGAGGGCCAGGTGACCTCATAGCATTATGAGGGCCAGGTGACCTCACAGCATTATGAGGGCCAGGTGACCTCACAGCATTATGAGGTCCTGTGACACATCATAATGTCCAGCGTGTGTTTATGTAGAGAAGAAGAAGAGGACAACCATTGCAAGATGGACTCATGCACCGCGAGAAACAAACTGTGGCAGCCACTTTCATCCACAACCTTAAAGACAGGTTGGAGAGAGATGTTGAACGTCAGAATAGTTAAGCTATAAGGCAACAAGTACAAGAAAGCTTGTAGGTGATACATGAAATGTTAGGTAAAACACACACACACACACACACATAGGGGGTCTGGTAGCTGAGCGGACAGCGCGAAGGACTCGTAATTCTGTGGCCCGGGTTCGATTCTCGGATCAGGCAGAAATAAATGGGCAAAGTTTCTTTCACTCTGAATACCCCTGTTACCTAGCAGTAAATAGGTACCTGGGAGTTAGATAGCTTTTACGGAGCTGCTTTCTGGCTGTGTGTGTGTATGTGTGGGGAAAAAATAGTAGTTACAGTTGATTGATTGACAGTTGAGAGGCTGGCCGAAAGAGCAGAGCTCAACCCCCGCAAGAACAACTAGGTGAATACACACACACACAATGTTAATTATGTAGTCAGAAAGACATTTCAGCGTTTGGGGAAAAAAACTGCCTCGTATTGAGGCAGTAGATCAACGAGTCAGGCTGTCCATTAGCAAATTATGGCCAACCAGTCAGCCAATCAGTCTGGCAGCAGCCAGTTAGCTGTCGGCCAAACCGTGTGGGAAGCGCTGTGTTCCTGGTGTCTTTCACTCGTATTGTTCTTCAGTAGCTAATCATAATATTGTTTATTGTTGATCAAACACGAGGCTCACGCTCTGTGCTCATTCTTGAAAATATATATTTTCAACACTGTAGTTCATCTCTCTCTCTCTCTCTCTCTCTCTCTCTCTCTCTCTCTCTCTCTCTCTCTCTCTCTCTCTCTCTCTCTCTCTCTCTCTCTCTCTCTCTCTCACATTATATTAGTCCTTAAATAGCACTCTCAACATCTTACTTTTGTAAGGTAAAATGTGTCAATATTTGCCGCTGCTCTAATGGTAAACCACACTCTCTTATTCCAAATTAAATTACCTTTCATATTGTAAGCTAAATATTACTTACTTTATGCCAAAAAATTGTAAGTTTAATTTAGTCTGATGTACACCTGTTTTGTTCAGCCATTGCGGTAATAATCTGAATAGTTTGTTACGGCAATAATTTTCAGATTCTGAATTTGACAAATGTAATGATTTTAAATTCATTGATAAATTCATTGCTTCTTTAATCATCAGTTAAAGAAGTCATGAAGCATCATGACTACAGCAATCACTATAATCCTCACCGATTATAGTAATCATCACTATCATCCTCATCATGTTAGTTAAATTGCCCCATCTTCCTCATCAATTACAATTATCATGCACCATCATTCTCAGCAATTATAATTATCATGCGCCATCATCTTTCCCTATTACAGCAATCATACGCCACAATCCTTCCCTATTACAGCAATCATGCGCCACAATCCTTCCCTATTACAGCAATCATGCGGCACAATCCTTCCCTATTACAGCAATCATGCGGCACAATCCTTCCCTATTACAGCAATCATGCGGCACAGTCCTTCCCTATTACAGCAATTATGCGCCACAATCCTTCCCTATTACAACAATCATGCGCTGTCAGTCTCCACAGCATACACTTTCAGTGGCGCTGGCTGTGTACATTATAATCCTTTCTATAGCCTTTTCTCCTCCGAGAATACGTGAACAGTTCCGGATTTCACCTGTGCATTCCCTATGGGTTCGATACTTTGTACAATCCTCTAATAATCTATAGATAGTGGTATTGTTCACCGCAGAGGTGTTCAGTTGAACACTTGAAGCTTCACTGTTGCATGCTCGTGCAGACGATAAATGAGGTAGATATTATTATTATTATTAAATATAATTAGTGTCTGGACGACAAGGTTTTATTGATTACTCATTCTGTTGGTTGTAGAGCAATGCTGATTGGTTGATTGAGCACCACTTACGCTGAGCAGTAAGTGTCCTGTGAAGTAGTGGAGGGAGGGTGAAATGTCCAGTGAAGTAGGGGAGAAAGGGAGGTTTAGGAGGTCGACTCAGTGTCCGGATTCAAAGGTACACAAGACTCAACCTATGTGGGTGAGACACTTATGAAACCAGGGGATTGTGTGTTGAGAGGTGGGACCTGGAGCTGGAACTAGCAACAAACGCTTCTAGGTGAGTACACACACACACACACGTGTGTACACAGGGGGTGTGTGTACACGTACACAGGATACGGCAATATATGCCATCGCACGTGGGAACCTGGCAAGGCTCCCCCGGGTGCTGCATATCCACTTCTTCAAGACTGAGGGTCCCTACAAACACAACCTGAGGTGGTATATATATATATATATATATATATATATATATAAATATATATATATATATATATATATATATATATATATATATATATATATATATATATATATATATATATAGAATAACCACATATGAAAAATAGAAAATGCTTAACGCGTTTTCGGCTAATTCGCCTTCATCAGAGCAAAGTAGAATCCGCAGATTCTCCTTTGCTCTGATGAAGGCGAATTAGCCGAAAACGCGTTAAGCATTTTCTATTTTTCATATGTGGTTATTCTGCATACTTGGATCAGTGTTTTTGTGATCATTGTTGCATATATATATATATATATATATATATATATATATATATATATATATATATATATATATATATATATATATATATATATACACATATGGTGTCTTTTTTGTTGATTTTTTATATCATTTTCATTTTGGTTTTGAAATTTGCTTGTAGTTTCATTTTTTTTTTATTTTTTTCTGTATTTTATAAATGTGTTGTAAAATTGTGTCAGGTTCTGAATTAAATTTTTGTGATTGCCTTTGAATCGCACTGTATTTTTTCAACAACATTTTGTGGTTAGAAATTTGTGCAATAATATATTGGTTTAGGAGGAGTGAGTAAAAACATGTTTGCCGTTGTTTAATTCTGATAAAATATTGTCTATATAATATACGCTTATATCTTGTCATTTGTTTAATATAGTGACATGGGTTTAAATTCTTTTAATAACTTGTACACTAACTGCTGTTGTTGAAGCCATCACGGATGTTTGTAATTAGTCGAGTTTATGTTTGTAGTACAGTACAGTACAAGTAGTACTGTACTGTACTACTCCAGTACCAGACTCGTGGAACTTCAACTAATTACTCTCCTGTACTACTACAAACGCTAATAATAATGATATTATTATTATTTTATAACTCCCTCCACTGCATTCATCACCACCATGTCGCAACCCAAACCTCCACACCATTACCAAAGTGATCTATTCATCCACCACGACCATCAAAGCCACCACATCCCACCCAAAACCACCAGCACACCTTCACAACCACTCAGAATCTCCCACCATCTAAATGCCCACCTTCCCTCCCATGTACACTCATCCTAACACTGTCTCTCCTGCATTTCAGAAGGTACGTGGACCCTACATGCCCGGCAGCAAGTTTCCTCTCCCTCTCACCTGTTCTAATCACAAAGAACTGAGGCAGCGGGGTACGTGTTCCTTAACGAGCTGTTTTACAATGTTAACCCTCCCTCCTCTCCTTCGACCTGTCCTGTTGCAACTCATGCAATCCCGTTGTTAATTGCCCTGTTAGAGGTCTCGGAGTTAGAGAGAGCGGAACACGGAGCGGGAGGGAACTGTGTGCTCACAGAGCTGCCGGTGTGGCTAGGATGCTGGAGGTAGGTAAGGCCACCGAGATGAGATTTCAGGTCAGGTGATGATGCTTGATTTAGAGTTGTGATGAATCTGATGAGGCAACGGGCTGTAGGTTGATGCATATATGGTATATCTCTAGGTTCATATATGGTATATCTCTAGGTTCATATATGGTATATCTCTAGGTTCATATATGGTATATCTCCAGGTTCATATATATGGTATATCTATAGGTTCATATATGGTATATCTCTAGGTTCATGTATGGTATATCTCTAGGTTCATATTTGGTATATCTCTAGGTTCATATATGGTATATCTCCAGGTCCACATATAGTATACCCAAAGCTCCATATATGATATATATCTCTAGGTCCATATATGGAACAGTACAGTTATTTGTGAATAAAAAAAGTATGGGTAAATATATTACTTCTTTCCAAGATTTTTGGTGTTAAATATCGTGATGTTTTTTAATAATACAATATTATATCAATAGTTAATAAGAAGTTACAATGAGTAATATTTTAACAATACGATCTTGATTTAAACAACTTATAATTAAGATAGACAAAGTGTATTTTATTTAGTAAGATAGTTCGTGTTTGAATTAAATAAAATTACAGAAATAGGATGACCAATTTACCTAGGTACATAGATATGTGTTGCATTTTCACCATACTCTTGGGAATCTGATGCACTTAGACATTCTGATTGTATAGAGTGATATACGGTGATATAGTGATATATAGATTATGGTCTTCCGTCGTTCAGACTGTGTGGAGAAGCCGATTGGGAGTGTGAGGTTCCATCTAAATTTTAAATGTCAACTGAGCCTTTACTCTCTTGGCGTATGTGATTAGTTAATACATATATAGTTGTTTAGACACCTGAAAGGAGGGAATGAAGGAAACCTATCAGGAGAAAGCGGCAAGCCATTACGACTATATAGCACTTGGAAGTGGTCAGGATAAGGACTTGGGATGGCACAGACATCCTGGTGCAAAGAATGCAAACTATATCATTTTATGGCGTCTGAGGTGTTAAGGAAATGAAGTTGTGTAGAAAATTGTTCACTGTGGTCCCGTCTGCTTTTGAATGCATAATTTATGTGACTTTCTTGTGGGCTAACGCGACTTTTGTCAGTTAAGAAGGTAAAGGGCCATAGTTAATTGTTGTATAGTAAGTTAGGGTGATGTGCACGAAGCTAAGAGTAAAGATCTTTACTCTTCTTTATTGTAAAGCATTTGACCGCACCATAGTGTTGCTACATCAGGGCAGCACACACAGCCTCCACGCCCATCAATTCCACACCCACAACAATACACCACCACTCACACCTCCACGCCCATCATTAAACTCATTGCACTACCTCACGACCACTACACACCACGACCACTGCACACCACGACCACTATTCACCACGTCCACCACATTCCACGACCACCACACTCCACGACTACCACACACCACGACCACCACACACCACGGCCACACCAAATACTACACCACGCAAACACCACACTACCAAAACCCCACACACCACCACACACAACCACCCCACACAACCACACACAACCACCACACCACCGCACTAACACCCTCACTCGTCCCCCAAGCTGCCCCTCACCTGCCACCCTCGGAGCCACGGTAATGAATGCGAGGCGAGGCAGGCCAAGTGGATTACTCCAGTTAGCCTCAGGCAAGACTTAGCCCCAGGAATTTACTCTCATCTGTCTCTTGCCTCTTGCTGAGACAGTCATCGGCCTGTCTTGGGGACTTTATGAGAGAGAGAGAGAGAGAGAGAGAGAGAGAGAGAGAGAGAGAGAGAGAGAGAGAGAGAGAGAGAGAGAGAGAGATTGCCTCAAGGGAAAGACCAGCCTCTTACATAGTTACGCCACATAAGGGAAGCCGCTGAGTTCGGAAAGACTTGTAGATAATCTGGTTCCAAAAATATGAAGACAGAGTTGACTGAAGCAAAGGAAAACGGGTATATAATGACCAGAAACTAGAAGGTCGTAGTTTTACAGAAAGCAAAGGAAAGACGTAATGTAAGTGAAGAGAAAAGGGAGTAGCCAGACGAGACACAAATGTAAGGGTTAGAGGAATAAGCAGGAAAAAAACTGTAACGATTATTATAGCTGATAATAAGATTAATCCACAGAATCCGTGATGAGGATTCGAACCTATGCCGCTGGGGTATTCCCAGATGCACTCTCTAAACAACTACGCGACAACATGGTCAAAAGAATTGCAACCTGGGGGATACTACTGCACCCTCGAGGCTTCCAGAGGCTTCCACTGAAGCCGAACACAGGATTTCACACAATTCCTCCCTCCCCTATGCACTCTGGCTCTGTCGTCCAGCACTGGTACCTCTGACGCCCCTCTTTCGATACACAGAGAAATCACATTGTTGTATGACAATCAGAAAATTCATCACGGATCCTGTAGATTTTTTCATTGCCATATATCACCATAATGTGATTTCTCTGTGTATAGCGGAAAATATTAGGGTTGAGGAAGACACTATGAAATTTTGTTGAGAACAAAAACAGGAATGAAATGCATCTGAAGAGAGAGAGAGGCGAATGAGAAGAGAGAGGCGAATGAGAAGAGAGAGGCAACTCAAAGGAAGGGAAAAGAACATAATGTAGCGAGGAGTCACAATAACGTGGCTGAAATATGTTGACCAGACCACACACTAGAAAGTGAAGGGACGACGACGTTTCAGGCCGTCCTGGACCAGTCTGAAGTCGATCAGTCCAGGAGAACACAATCGACTTGAGAATGGTCCAGGACGGACCGAAACGTCGTCGATCGTCCCTTCACTTTCTAGTGTGTGGTCTGGTCAACAAAGGAACGTAATATCATATCGGAACTGAGAAGAGACAAGCAAGTTCCGTTCCGTTCCTAAGACCATAGGACTTGTAAGTCGGGAAGAGAAAGACAGGCAAATATTAGACCCAGAAAGAGTAGGGGGAGAGGAGGGGAAAAAAAAAAATAAACACCATGAAGACTTCAACATTAGAGCCACATAATAACAGCATAAAAATCAGCATTTGCAAAATTTACCACACATAAGGATGGCTGCCAAGTACCTTAAGAAGTGATCCTTCAGAACATTCCTTCAGTAACAAGTTTCCTTCAGAAACCGGGTGAATATTATTGAAAAGATTTTACACGAGACAGGTACCAGAGATAGACGACATGAACTATAAGAACAGTCCAAGAGAACTAATTTCAACAGCATTAGAAGAACAAATGGAAAGACTCCGAAAGAGAAAAAAACACACAGATGAGTTAACGAAATATAAATTAATAATCGTATACCACAGGCTTGGTAGTCAAGTGGAACGAGCTTAGGAATCAATCACCATCAATCAATCGTTGGAATCAATCACCATCAATCAATCGTTGGAATCAATCACCATCAATCAATCGTTGGAATCAATCACCATCAATCAATCGTTGGAATCAATCACCATCAATCAATCGTTGGAATCAATCACCATCAATCAATCGTTGGAATCAATCACCATCAATCAATCGTTGGAATCAATCACCATCAATCAATCGTTGGAATCAATCACCATCAATCAATCGTTGGAATCAATCACCATCAATCAATCGTTGGAATCAATCACCATCAATCAATCGTTGGAATCAATCACCATCAATCAATCGTTGGAATCAATCACCATCAATCAATCGTTGGAATCAATCACCATCAATCAATCGTTGGAATCAAACACCATCAATCAATCGTTGGAATCAAACACCATCAATCAATCGTTGGAATCAATCACCATCAATCAATCGTTGGAATCAATCACCATCAATCAATCGTTGGAATCAATCACCATCAAATACACACATACACAGGTAAACACACACATACACAGGTAAACACACATATACACAGGTAAACACACACATACACAGGTAAACACACACATACACAGGTAAACACACACATACACAGGTAAACACACACATACACAGGTAAACACACACATACACAGGTAAACACACACATACACAGGTAAACACACACATACACAGGTAAACACACATATACACAGGTAAACACACACATACACAGGTAAACACACACATACACAGGTAAACACACACATACACAGGTAAACACACACATACACAGGTAAACACACACATGCACAGGTAAACACACACATACACAGGTAAACACACACATACACAGGTAAACACACACATACACAGGTAAACACACACATGCACAGGTAAACACACACATATACAGGTAAACACACACATACACAGGTAAACACACACATGCACAGGTAAACACACACATACACAGGTAAACACACACATACACAGGTAAACACACACATACACAGGTAAACACACACATACACAGGTAAACACACACATGCACAGGTAAACACACACATACACAGGTAAACACACACATACACAGGTAAACACACACATACACAGGTAAACACACACATACACAGGTAAACACACACATACACAGGTAAACACACACACAGGTAAACACACACATGCACAGGTAAACACACACATGCACAGGTAAACACACACATGCACAGGTAAACACACACATACACAGGTAAACACACACATACACAGGTAAACACACACATACACAGGTAAACACACACATACACAGGTAAACACACACATACAGGTAAACACACACATGCACAGGTAAACACACACATACACAGGTAAAAACACACATACACAGGTAAACACACACATACAGGTAAACACACACACACGCACGCCAACACCCACCAACAACGTGGCAGACAAGCCAGCATCTAGCGGTAGGTCACGGAAGTGTTCCTGAACACACCTCAGGCTTCCATGTGGGAGATGAATCTGTGCCCGGGGGAGGAGTACAGACGCCCACCGCAGTCTCTTTTCCCCCGCGCCACAGTCGCCTCTTTGCGACGTCGTGAGAGAGCGAATTACACAGCGAACATCTTCTCTTTGAGTCTCTAATGTTGTTGTTGTTGCAACGGTGATTGCCGTTGCTACTTTTTTATTAGTGTTACATCAATATAATGAATGTGCGCATCTAGTTGTGCTTATCAAGATGAGTTTGCAGGGTTGAGCTTCAACTCCTGGTCTCGACCTTCTTACTGCTATCTTGAATGGAGTGTTCTCAGTGTTCTCACTCACTTAGATGTCCTTGCAAGGTTGAGGATCAGTTCCTAGTCTAATAACAAGGAGCTCAGGCTTCTTGAACTTGAACAATGTGCACTCGCCTATTGGTTCCTTCAGGGACCCGCCACCTAGCTACCGGACAATTGGTGCATTTAGGAATTTCAACGCTCAAGTGCTGTCTAGCTTAGTTCTTAAGCTGTGTCTCTGGGGCTGCATCCACCAGTTGGGGTCCACTTGATTCTGCTTAGAAGTATTTTCTTACATGTCTTACTTATAATCCATCGTTGTATTTGTCACAGTGGAATATGCCATAACTATTCACCTCGTCTATTTCCATGAGTATCTTGTATGTTGTGATCATGTCAAGTTGTTCATATTTCTAATGTTCGTAGATTGTGTGCATATATACACATAGGATGTTGGAGGAGTTGGAGAGTTAGGGAAGGATGTTGGAGGAGTTGGAGATTGAAGTTACATTGCAAGAAGTTGAAAGAAGAGATGAAGAAGAGGACCGGAATGAGATCATTGAAGAAGTGTAGGAGGAGGAGGATGAGTGATATGAACGTGGCTTTAAGATGTGAGTGTGAGGAGGCGAAGGAGTGCAGGAGGGCACGTACTCAAGGTGAGGGAGACGAAGGATCTGAACTTTGGGGCAATGAAGAGTTCTGGGTTGTGCTCTAGCTCTGGGTTCTCAGGTGGGAATTTAGGGTTGAGTGGGACGACGTTCGTGGTTGGGTGTAGGTGCGGCGTGACCATGGGTGGGGATACAGTGATGTGGGGAGAGCTGTGGGTGGGGATGTGGGGGGGGATGTGGGGGGAGCTGTGGGTGGGGTTGTGGATAAGGCTGTGGGTGGGGGGCTGTGGGTGGAAAAGAGGCGGATGTAATGCGTATATTGATATTTTACAACAAGGAACAAGAAGGTGATTTTGAAATTACAGGATCCACAAGTAGGCACATGCAAATCCATAATAATCCACTCGTTCGCAAATTATACAAATAACACGCACCCTCCTGTACACACACACACACACACACACACACACACACACACACACACACACACACACACACACGTACACCAGCAAACTTCCCCCTCAAAAAATACAGCACTACCTACCTTAAAACACATCAATCTAAGCACACGTGTATAGCACGTGTGCTATACACGTGTATTAATTCCCTTTAAACAGGGAATTAGTTTACAAGAAGGGCGAGGCATCGGTTCATTAAGGGAGTAGGATTGGTTTTCTAATGAGGAGTGGCTCGATTTTCTAATTAGAAGGTTAAAAACAGTCTCCACAGGAATATCGGGTTTCTACCCGAGAGCGGAGGTCAGGCTACAGGCTCGAGGGAGGCGGGAGTGGTTGGCAGTTTGTCTGTCCAAGGTTAGAGGCCAGACGCTTGAGGCAGACCTCACACAACTTTGCATGGCGAATGGTCTGGGGTACAGGATGGACATAGGCTGACCGCGGTTGCCAGAATTCAAGAGGGTACAGCGTGCCAGGGTCACTTTCTGGTCCCCACGATGATTCTTGGCACTACGCGCCGGCTACACCTAACTAAATACTTTGAAAACAATTTATCAGTTCAAAAATATTGTCTAGGTCTTAGAACTATTTGATCTACATGAGGGGTTTAATTATGAAAATACTGTTGGAAAATTATTAATTAGAAACAGCCCTCATAGAGATAACTGTGTCATTTACAAAATCCCTTGTAAAGATTATGATACATTCTGTATAGATTAAACATACAAAGATTTGAAATTTCGAATTTTCCAACATAAATATTCAGTAAGTAGCCAAATATTTAACTGTTTATTTATTCGTTTGTCAGAAAAATTATAAACCAAATTGATTGGGTGAAATCGTTACTTCTTGGCACTCACATGTATTGCTTGGTCATTAGGCCCTCTGCTGTTCCCTCCTTTCCCTTGTGTTCATGAACCAATGTTGTAAAAACATTGTCTATTCACCTCATATATTACATTCCTCTTTCCTGCCTATCTATTTTAAGTATTGTATTACATTGTTTATAAATTTACATGAAAGCGCTTAAGTAATTTCAAATATATATATATATATATATATATATATATATATATATATATATATATATATATATATATATATATATATATATATATAGCGACGGCCTCGTATGTTACACTTTTGGTATATATATTAACAGTTCATGTGAATGAATAAATCACCTGCAAAAAAATGCTTCAGAGCCCAGAGAAAATAGTACAGATCTTGAGTGCACAATTCCTTCACTACAAGGGATCATAGTGAAGGCTGTACCTGGCTGTAAGCACTAACACACTACAGGTGTTAAACGCTTCTCCTGAACACCAGGAAACTCCTGAAGCGATCTTGACAAGTATTATCGAGGACAGAATAGTTGCTCGAGGTCACTAGGTAATAAAGAAAAAGGAAACCAAGACCACCTTCAGGAAACTCCTGAAGGTGGTCAAGCCACTCCCCCCCCCTCACCCTGACGAGCCAGTGGCTCCGAAAACATTCCGATATTTACTGAGGGGTGAAAATGAACGTGAGAGTGCTGGAAGCGCCACTGATGGGGGTGGAGGAATTAGGAATTAAAGCCTAGAGGACTTGGTCGGGGTCGCCTGAATTAGACGCTTACCTGCTGCTCTCAGGAGGTGACTCGAATGCCTGTTTAGTGAATTTTATTGAGAACACATTTCTACACACTCAAAACACACACACACACACACATACACACACTCAAAACACACACACACACACACACTCAAACATATTCACACACAACTTAATAAAGGTTCAGGATGAATGGAAACATTTGGCACTGTTATTATTTCATATATGAGGGTTTTTGTTATTTATTCATTGTATTTTGCACACTAAATTTTCTGTTGTTGTTTCATAGTTGTAAATCTCTGATACCACAATCATTATGTGAGCCTTTGAGGCTACTCTTTCTATCTACTCTTGCTCGGTGGTTTTCTCTTCAGTAATTCATTTTCTCGAGCACTTGTGCACCTTTAACAATAGGTCTGACCCTCCTCTCTTCATCCTCTTTTTATTTATTACCTAGTGACCTCTAGCGACGATTCTGTCCTCGATAATAGTTGTCAAGATCGTTTCTTATTTTGTAACAATGTTTGGTTATTTTATGTAACCATTTTTATGTAATTTTTGTATTTATAATTCCTTGTTTTCATGATCCTATTGTATCTTCTTCGTTAGTGGAGTCCGTCATGAGGGCCTCCGGGCTCACAATGCACTTGTCAGGTACAAACTTGTTGATGTGAACGTTTAATGTCAGCTTCGCGACTTAAGCCTCGGAGTTGGTTGTGCTAAGTATGACTTGGTAAATCATCACAGCCACCGTCACCTGCACCACTGCACCATCATCACCACCACCACTACCACCACCATCACCACCATCCCACCAATCAAATGCAACTATCAAACAAACGTTATTAGTACTGTTAAACTTGTATTATTTTAAACAGACGTTTAACAAAAAAGTCTCCAAATCCCAAACAAGAGTGGTTTTTGCTAAAAAAAAGGAGAAAGCGCGTCGCAGCCTTCACTTGCTGGCCAGAAACACAGCGGAGATTATCATCACACAACAGAGAAACTAGTGTGGCATATTCCATTTCGTAAATGAAAATCAGTGACCAGAAACCCACAGGACCACGCCTGCGGAATATAAAACGCTGAGCTCACCTGAATGAACGCAAGAGGCGTTTGTGTCCAATACATCAGCAGGTTAGGAGGACAGTCAGCTACCTCACGCTTGGCTGACGGCATTACGTCCTGGGAGTCCAATACGTGACCTCGAGGGGTCACGGTATGGGTTGACCACTGGGTCTCTGCGGTTTACATTGATCACTCTGTCTGTCCACGATGTCTGTCGATACGTTAATCGCAGGTGACGTTCACACCTCCGTCACAGAGTGACTGATAAGGTTTTTTTCCTGGTCTGTGAGTGTCGGGTGCTCCCACGCTGGGAGCACCCATGCTAGTCGCTGGGAGCTCCCACGCTGTTCGCTGGGAGCTCCCATGCTAGTCGCTAGG
>NC_091200.1:15956040-15966040 GCF_040958095.1 Procambarus clarkii | reverse complement strand
TGGTCAAGTGGATTAAGGCGTCTTGTACATACCAGTTGCGTTGCTTCTGGGAGTATGGGTTCGAGTCACTTCTGGGGTGTGAGTTTTCAGTTATATATATATATATATATATATATATATATATATATATATATATATATATATATATATATGTCGTACCTAGTAGCCAGAACTCACTTT
The DNA here is from genome assembly GCF_040958095.1 of Procambarus clarkii. Taxonomy (NCBI): domain Eukaryota; kingdom Metazoa; phylum Arthropoda; class Malacostraca; order Decapoda; family Cambaridae; genus Procambarus; species Procambarus clarkii. The sequence continues at coordinate 15,965,860 of NC_091200.1, read as the reverse complement.
TCAGCCTACAATGCAAGGCCCGATTTGCCTAATAAGCCAAATTTTCATGAATTAATATATTTTCTCTAATTTTTTTCTTATGAAATGATAAAGCTACCCATTTCATTATGTATGAGGTAAATTTTTTTTTATTGGAGTTAAAATTTACGTAGATATATGACCGAACCTAACCAACCCTACCTAACCTAACCTAACCTATCTTTATAGGTTAGGTTAGGTTAGGTAGCCGAAAAAGTTAGGTTAGGTAGGTTAGGTAGTCGAAAAGCAATTAATTCATGTAAACTTGGCTTATTAGGCAAATCGGGCCTTGCATAGTAGGCTCAGAAGTGAGTTCTGGCTACTAGGTACGACATATGTATATTTATATATATATATATATATATATATATATATATATATATATATATATATATATATATATATATATATATATATATAGACAGCGTTTCTCGTTATCTTGCCGGGTAAACTTTGTGAAAAGGAAGGGGGGAACAATCAAGAGAAAACGCCAAGCCATTACGACTATCTATCTATCTATTTATCTATCTATCTATCTATATATATATATATATATATATATATATATATATATGCGAACAAGCCTGAATGGTCCCCAGGACATGTTCCTCACGTGTGCCCCAAAGAATGAGGTGATTTGGTAAAATGCTATGCCCAAGATTACCATCCGAGTGCCGGCGGTGGGGTGGTTCAAATAGCTTCGGCTATCACCTCATTATGTCCGGTCGTGATGGTCAAGTGGATTAAGGCGTCTTGTACATACCAGTTGCGTTGCTCCTGGGAGTATGGGTTCGAGTCACTTCTGGGGTGTGAGTTTTCAGTTATATATATATATATATATATATATATATATATATATATATATATATATATATATATATATATATATATATATATATATATATATATGTATATATATATATATATATATATAATACGTGTTTCATTGAATATGACCGCATATTCTGTATTTATTATTTTCTGGTTTAGGGCTTCTATCCTTCTAACTATTTTCTTAGCATCAGGGCTTAATTGAAATAGGAGTTCTCCAAAACTCATTTTCGTACTTTTAAGGTGAAGAAAAGAAGTGATTTACTATATAGTGTATTACACTAATTTGTATAATTTGCACGACGTTTCGAACCTCCATGGTTCATTCTCAAGTGAACAGATCTTACAATACTAGTTGATTTTATACCCGCATTAGGTCAGGTGATAATACAATGAAGGTGAAAACATGGGGGGATACATAAGGGATAAACATAGGGGCTGCAGAATGCTTATTGGCCCATACGAGGCATCTCCTATCCAAAACACAAAGATTAATCCAGTGTAATTGGCCTGTTATGTTGGACATTGTCTTCTGTGTTGGCATCGATATGTTCTTGTCTTGTGCTTACTGTCCTTAGTCTTGTCCTTACTGTCTGCTTGAAGCTCGACCGTCGCTCTACCGTTCAGCCCCAGGCTGAAGTGGTTGAGCACTGGATCAACATTCTTCAACATTATATTACTGAACCTTATGGTCCTGGTGCAGGGGTTCTTAGCCTGGGCTCCTTATCTTGAGGTTATCTTGAGATGATTTCGGGGCTTTAGTGTCCCCGCGGCCCGGTCCTCGACCAGGCCTCCACCCCCAGGAAGCAGCCCGTGACAGCTGACTAACTCCCAGGTACCTATTTACTGCTAGGTAACAGGGGCATTCAGGGTGAAAGAAACTTTGCCCATTGTTTCTGCCTCGTGCGGAAATCGAACCCGCGCCACAGAATTACGAGTCCTGCGCGCTATCCACCAGGCTACGACCCCATGGACCTCCAAGATAACTATAAATTTTGCAGGCGATGAGTCACAATAACGTGGCTGAAGTATGTTGACCAGACCACACACTAGAAATTGAAGAGACGACGACGTTTCGGTCCGTCCTGGACCATTCTCAAGTCGATTGTGTCAATCGACAACTATAAGGTTTATCGACAACTATCGACAACTATAAGGTTTATTTAAGATAACTAATTTCACTTTGTCTTGCTGCTATTTTTTTTACCCGTTTGCGCTGTGTGTTGCGGCTTTTGTGGAAAATTCGTGTGATTCTTGCATGGATATGTGCAGCATATTTGATGATATCCCAGGATGCTTCCTCACAACAGTCGACTAAAATAGCCACAATAGGGCTATTCGTCTCGCCCTGACTAGGAGTCGAACCCCAGGATCAATCGGTTGTTTGGTGAGTTGACGAACCATCCTGATAGATGGGATTCTCAGTACTACTCTCCTGGCTCTTGACCCCATCACCGTAAGCGAGTGTAACTCTCTATAAAGCATCGGGAACCTGCACAAATACGAACTTACTATCTTGAGGTTATCTTGAGATGATTTCGGGGCTTTTTAGTGTCCCCGCGGCCCGGTCCTCGACCAGGCCTCCACCCGTAGGAAGCAGCCCATGACAGCTGAGTAACACCCAGGTACCTATTTTACTGCTAGGTAACAGGGGCATAGGGTGAAAGAAACTCTGCCCATTGTTTCTCTCCGGCGCTTGGGATCATACCCAGGACCACAGATCACAAGTCCAGCGTGCTGTCTGCTCGGCCGACCGGCTCCCCTAATATACTAAAGTATATTAATTCAATAACAAATCCTCATTAACTCCTCACTCTTCTTATATCACTTCTTCATTCCTCCACAACCCTTCTTACCCTTCTGCCATCCTTCTTCTTCTACCTCCCTCTCCCTCACCTCTCCCTCTCCCTCTCCCTCACCTCTCCCTCCATCGCTCCAACACCTCGCCCTCGCTCTCACACGGTCGCACTCTGTTGATCCTTCCTGATCCCAGGATCAAGAGGGAATTATGCTCACAGAAAATCCACTTAGCAGGGAGGGGGGGGGGGAGGGGGAGGTCATGGCGTAAATGGACTATCGAGGAGAACGCGAGAGAGAATTATCGAATAATCTGATGTCTCCTTCCCTGCTGATAACTTCCAGACAAGCCTATTATACCAGTAGTCGCAGACAATTATAGTTCTCCAATCAAGCACACCAGGTGTGTGTATATGCGCCTTATACCACAGCCAACTAGGCAGGAATCAACTAGAATTGCAAGCCTGGCAATTTTACTGCTAGGTGAATCACAATGGTTAGTTATCACAGCCTGTTACAATAGAAGGCCAAGACTGTGAGACGCGCGGTAAATCACAGTGGCTTGTTGAAGAGTCATCAGAGCAGCGAATTCTGGCCAGAATTCAGAGTGGGTCGGTGTAACTATAACCGGCCACTGAGAGCGTGGAGTCTCGGCCACTTTTCGTTTCTCTGGCAAACACAAGTGGTCTAAAACTCTTTAAATACAACGAACGGTTCAGTGGAAAAATACGGAACGCAAGAACGGAACTCGCGGTACAGCGCCACTAGGCGGAAACCTCTTAGAGTGTTGATGAATATTAAAATTTCTGAGTGATTCTGTTAAGGTGCTCAACCCATTTGGCGAGGGTTGAGAGGAGGGTAAGGGGAAGCAGGGTGCTGTTGTCCCGTGGTTTGCGTGTGTGTGTGTGTGTGTGTGTGTGTGTGTGTGTGTGTGTGTGTGTGTGTGTGTGTGTGTGTGTGTGTGTGTGTGCGTGTCTGTGTGTGTGTGTGTGTGTGGAGGAGAGAGAGAGAGGGGGGGGGGAAAGGTTGTCCTTTGCGAGGTGCTGGGGGTAAACAAGAGCGGTGTGCTGTGTTTACTCTGTCTTAGACAAACACGACCAAGTTCAAACAAACACGCCTCTTTAAATTCCATTAACAAAGATGCAGATGTGTACTCGTCTTGCTTAAATGACACAGATGCGCTCTTGGGGGTCGAGCATCATTAACTGTATCACATCTCTTGACGTCAGGTCGAATCCCATTCTACTTCCTGAATGATCTGATGTTTCATATTTATATTTGAATACGTGTCCTGTCTCTACACCTTGACTCGATAGTTCTTTACACTGCTTTACATCTCTGGCATTTGACAAATTATTTGACTCTTTCAGGTATATATAATTATGACCTGTGTTCCCTTGTTCATTTCCTCCATCTGACAAATAGCATCTACTATACTTCTCGATCCAATCAATTCCTTGTAGTATTTTGTATATCGTTATCATGTTTTTCCCCTATTTTTTTATATTTCCTATAATGTTATGTTTATGTATACGTCTTTCCTCATAATCTATGCCCCTCGAGGCTGGGTGTTGTGTAAATAATTTATTAGTTTCTTGACGTTGGGTTACGAGGACGGGCTGGACTAAGTCCCCTCTCAGGAAGGAACCAAAGGGTCACAATGAGAGTCGAAGTTGGAATGGACAGTGATGACGAGCCAAGCGCCACAAGGCTCAGAATTCAAACTTCTTTGAATTCAAAGAATTCAAACTTCAGAATTCTCACACATCAATACACCGCAGTTTGATACCATCGACCACAACGTCAGAATTTCCGTGATTTAGTGGAATTATTTGTACCGCTATATAACCCTTTCCTGGGACTACTGTACATTGATATCAACAGGTTATGTGGGTTGCCTTGGTACGAACGCTTAAAATTTAACATTTTGTAAAATCAAGCGGATGGGATGCTGCATTAAGGGCAATCTAAACTAAGCTCTTTATATAATTTTTTTGAGGATGGGGAGAACTAATGAGAAAAATCAAATCAGCAGACTGTGATACCCTACAACGGGAAGTTGATACACAACATGGCTACTAGATTTCAACTGAACCAAATGCAAGGTTATATGAATAGGAACAGAAGTGATCTCTTCCTATTCTCCATGTCTCTTTTTCCCTGTCATATTACATTATCAAATTTATTCCGCTGCTTGACTAGCATCTCACTCAGTATTCCTTCTCATCTTCTCCAGTCCAATCTTTCCCAGTCACAATCACCGTAATTAATATCTCTCATTAATAGATACTTCAATCGTTATCTATCTAATATTTCTGACACTCGTTGGAGGGTGGTTATATGAATGTTCTGTTTTATCTTGTGTGCAGATGTGTGCGTGTACATTTGAGCACACGTGTGTGTGTGTGTGTGTGTGTGTGTGTGTGTGTGTGTGTGTGTGTGTGTGTGTGTGTGTGTGTTGCGTGTGTGTGTGTGTGTGTGTGTGTGTGTGTGTGTGTGTGTGTGTGTGTGTGTGTTGTGTGTGTGTGTGTGAAGTATGTAAGTGGGTGATTTTAAGCGCGCAGTCACCCATTAACTCTAAAAATATCGCGTCGCCAACGACCTAACCCATTACCCCCATTACCCTGGTTTCCCTTCCGTTGACTCTCTCCGAAAACAACCGTCGCTATAACTTGAAAACGGAAAATTTAACTAAATATTTTCAGGAAAAAAAAGTGTTCCTAACGCAAGCAATAACATGGGAAAAGTTCGGTAATAATTCGTTTCTCTCCCCAAGGAGAGACTTGGGGAGAGAATTGAATGTGCATTAATGACCTGATCAGAGAAATTACAACACTGCTCACTGAGAGAGAGAGAGAGAGAGAGAGAGAGAGAGAGAGAGAGAGAGAGAGAGAGAGAGAGAGAGAGAGAGAGAGAGAGAGAGAGAGAGAGAGAGAGAGAGAGAGAGAGAGAGAGAGAGAGAGAGAGACAGACAGACAGACAGACAGAAAGACACAGGCAGAGAGAGACTTCTTCATTAGCAAGAAGAATGTCCTCAATTATTTTATCCCTTCCAGTTTAAACTTTTAATCTGATTTTAGAAAACTCTGACTCGTGAGGGCCATGTTTTTTTTTGTTGAAATGTGATTATTTCACACACACACAGTCCTAACATCCCGGGTTCGACTCCCGGCCGAGACAGAAACAAATGGACAGAATGTCTTTCACTCTGATGCACCTGTTCATCTTGCAGTAAATAGGTATCTAGGAGTTGGACAGCTACTGCGGGCTGCTTCCTGGGAATGTATATGTGTGTGTATGTCCTCTTGTAGGGTAAGGATTTTATGATGCTTAGTTATCAAATCTTGTATGTAGGAGTTGTGGTAGTCATCCATCAGTCTCAGATGGATGTCTAATGTCTTTTTATGATATTAGTCATAATCTGGCTTCAAATCCACAAGGGCCGTGACAAGGATTCGAACCTGCGTCCGAGAGCATCCCAGATGCTGCCTTAATCGACTGAGCTACGACATGGTATAAGAATTGCAACCAGAAATTTTAGTGAATTTACTCGTCACGTCTCTTGTGGATTTGTTCATTTGATTCATCACGCTATTGTGATTTCTGTGTGTATTCTGGCTTCCATTCAGCCGGATAACTATGCTCAATTCTCTTACACAGAACAGATACTTTCTGACATATCTATGGCTCTTATGTGACTCAAGTCTCCACCTATGGCAAGTCTCGTCTTGCCACTCGTCACGGAAATATCTATAAGTTTTAATATACCGTCAAGGCCTCGAGAAATCTTGTATGTCGTGAACATTATCGCCTCTTTCGTAGTAAGGTTCAGTTCTCTCACAATCTTGAGTGCCACGTGAATGTTCGCTACTTTCTCATATGTCTCAGATGTTATGCTGTGTTAATGTGTTCTTTCTTGACGTACTTGTTGCTATGTCCAACCTAAAGCAGTTCTTATCACCATGCATTTTTTGGGAATTGAAGTTAAAAAGCCATTTTTTTCCAGACACCCCCGCAACCTTTAGTTTCCTCAGGTGTGTGTGTGTGTATGAAACGGCAGGAGCCACATATGTAACGTGTGTGTGTGGGGATATATATGCTCTTGTGTCGCTGGGAAGTGGAGGAGCCCCCCTTCCCCAAGGCACTTGAAAATCACCCCCAGGCGAGTCATCCCACCAACATCATCTTCAGAATTACATCCCTCCGCCTCGACCCTCTCTTACCCTCCCTACCCCAAGGAGCCAACAAGATTTACATGACCCTGTTTATGCTGCTCATTTTTTTGTTTTGTTTTTTGTGGAGGAGGTTGGGGAGAGAGGGAAGGAGGAGGTTGGGGAGAGAGGGAGTGGGGAGGGGGGAGAGAATGGAGCAAGAGTTTTAATACCAATGAGAAGAATCTGTTCCTCGCGTCTGTGATTCACTGGAATCGTCGACAGCTGTTTCCGAACGGTCTGTTTACTGTTGCTGCTGCTGCTGTTGATTCTACGGCTTCTGTTGGAGCAGCTGCTGTTATTGTTGACTCCTGCTGCAAGGATGAATATGTTGAAATTAAACAACACCAACAACAGTGAAATTAAACAGAGAATGTTATGTATATTCTATAAAAATAAAGTTGTGAAGTTGTAAATAATAAAGAATCAAAGGGGGAAGGGGGTTGTAGAGTAAAGAAAGCAGAGTCCGTAAACTGCGTCAATTGAATATATCACAGATATCACGTTTGATATTGGAAAATAAAGAGAAATAAACGACGTTTCGGGCCGTCCCGGTTCATATACCGTCAAGTCCACGAAGATGGACCGAAACGTCGACGTCAGTTCTAATACTTTCAGACGTGTGTGTGGTTGAGGGTCGTAGTTATAAGCCCCGTTATTGAAACTTTCAGTCTGTACAACAAGTAGTTCATACTAGCAATTCTTACCAAATAATTGTTCTTTATCTCTTATCGAAACTGTTGCCTTTTGCTGCTATTTATGGTTTTGTCCCATAAGCTGTTGTGGTGCTGCTGCTGTTGCTCCCATATGGTTCTCGCGCTGTGCCGCAGGTGCGGTTAAAGAGACTAGTGCCGCAGGTGCGCTTAAACAGCCTTTGTTTAAGGCTTGTTTAAGGCTGTGCCGCTGCCTTGTGCCGCCCACCAATGGAAGGGGCAGACAAGAGGACGAATAGCAGAACGGTCTAAGTTTTGAGAGGAGGACCTTGGAAAGTCAATTCGTTTTCCTCACTGTCACTTAGTCTCTTCACAAGTCCAGCATTCTGGAAAATGTTTGTGCGCGTTTTTCCAGGACTTCGCCGTATATATAGATCGCTGCTCTGCGTCATACGAACACCGTTCGGACCTATACGAACACTGTGCTGAATATACATATATGGACTTTGTTCTAAATACACGAGAGTTATTCGAATTATTCGAACATTTGTTCGTCTTATAGGTTCCGTGGCCATGTGTTCAAGAGATACATATTGTGCCAGAGTCGCTATGTAGTTACAGACACGTGTGTGTCTGGTCTCGTGGGCACACCTGGACCTCGCGGGCACACACCTGGACCTCGCGGGCACACACCTGGACCTCGCAGCACACATCTGAAGCGCAGCAGACTTTGCCCTTCGCTCTGTTGGAGTTCAGAGTTGTCACTCCAACTCTGAACGCGGACTCTCGCGTGCCGGTTCTTGCGTGTGTGCGTGCGCAAGTCAGCGGGAGGAATCCTGGGCTACGACCAGCCGTCCCACGCATGCAGCATTTACTTGTCCATGTGCGAAACATCTACATCTCTCCTAAATCATGGCAGCTTAGTCAAAACCTTTAATAAACAGTTTACGGGCTTGTAAACTTGGCAACCCAAGGTTATTATTTGTTATAGACAAATTCATATAGCGCTTCCAACATTGTAAACTGTTTAGGAAGTGCAAAGTAAACCTCCACGACTGAGGAAAGATCTACAGGTTTCGCCAGTGCTTGCGTAAATTGTCTTGCCTAACAAGATATACAAAGGAACTTGGACGTATAATGTAAATGTTACGATGCTTTTAATTTTGTAGATACATCCCATTTTTTAACGTGTTGGTCGATTCTGTAAATAATCGGGACAATTTACGGAATAATCGGAATATTTACGGAATAATCGGAATATTTACGGAATAATCGGAATATTTACGGAATAATCGGGACTATTTACGGAATAATCGGAGTATTTACGGAATAATCGGAGTATTTACGGAATAATCGGAGTATTTACGGAATAATCGGAGTATTTACGGAATAATCGGAGTATTTACGGAATAATCGGAGTATTTACGGAATAATCGGAATATTTACGGAATAATCGGGACTATTTACGGAATAATCGGAGTATTTACGGAATAATCGGGACTATTTACGGAATAATCGGAGTATTTACGGAATAATTAAAGTATTTACTGAACACGGAGTATTAGGTTAGCGGACGGGCTGGGAAATCACAATTTTTTTATTCTTTTTAGCTTATTCTGGCACTGTGTGGTCTAATTTTGATCTATCTTGGTCTATAATTTTGTCTATCTTGGTCTATAATTTTGTCTATCTTGGTCTATAATTTTGTCTATCTTGGTCTATAATTTTGTCTATCTTGGTCTATAATTTTGTCTATCTTGGTCTATAATTTTGTCTATCTTGGTCTATAATTTTGTCTATCTTGGTCTATAATTTTGTCTATCTTGGTCTATAATTTTGTCTATCTTGGTCTATAATTTTGTCTATCTTGGTCTATAATTTTGTCTATCTTGGTCTATAATTTTGTCTATCTTGGTCTATAATTTTGTCTATCTTGGTCTATAATTTTGTCTATCTTGGTCTATAATTTTGTCTATCTTGGTCTATAATTTTGTTTAACTGCTTTTATAATTTTGGTCTAACTGGGTCAAAAATTAGATATAACTTGGGTCTAAAATCTGGTCGAACTTGGTCTAAAATCTGATCTAACTTGGTCTAAAATCTGGTTTAACTTGGCGTAAAATCTGGTCTAACTTGGTGCAAAATTTACGTACCTTAGCATAACTCATTTAATCCTACCCAAAGAATAAAAAATTCAGGCCATAATCATCTAAAATTAAATTAACCTCCATTAACTAAATTAGCTGAATTTATTTTACAGTCACAGTCATAGTTAACTTAAACCGTTAGTCGACCTGAATAGTTTAGTTG
>NC_091200.1:15923540-15948540 GCF_040958095.1 Procambarus clarkii | reverse complement strand
GAGAGACTGAGATGCTTTCAGAGTCCCCGAAGTCCACGTAGAAGAAGAACATCCCCGAAGTCCACGTAGAAGAAGAACATCCCCGAAGTCCACTTAGAAGAAGAACATGAACGACGTAAGAAGCTGTAGAAGAACAAAAATGATGTTTGCAGCTGTAGAAGAAAAAGAATTTCAGATCGACATCAGAAGACTTTAAAAAGATTCTGATTAGGCAGTCAGACGAGACAAACAGCTTTCCTTTGAGTATTTCATCACGAAGCTTGACCGAGATGAGCTTGACCGAGGCAAGCTTGACCGTCAAGCCGTCAAGCCAAACACCTGCAGCGCTAACCTGCCTCAGGAAGCGTAAACAAACAAATTACACATTTTAGAGTCCTTCTGAACAATTGCAAAGATAAAGTTTCCCCAGACGTGCTTGCTCCTCTGAGTGTGTTTGCCGAGATGGGGGTTCCAGCTCCCGGGCCCGGCATTTTGGCTGCTGTACAGGCGTCTGATTATCAAATCAAGGCCACTACGGGCTCACCATAGCCTGTGCTACTTGCTCCAGGTGGCGAATCTTAAACAACATATAAAATCACTTGCATGCGCACAATTAGCTGTGCTAACGAACAATAAACTTCAGCTCATGGTTCCCGCCTCTGTGCCCTGTTTTGCAGATAGTTGTATAGTTGATCTAAATCCCTATATTTGGGTTGTATTCTATCTACTTCTAAGTAGATAGAATACAACCCAAATATACTGAGCGTGAGCGTGCACGCATGTGTCAGCGCATGTGTATCCGTGCATATGCTTTTGTGCACGTGCGTGTGCGTGCGTATATGCGCCTGTGTGTCTATATACGTGCGCGCGATACGTGTTGCCTCCACTATCGCTTGGACCAGTCGAGCAAAATTAATGCAATTCCGTGTGATAATTATTATAGAGACAAATTGTGAACCTGATTGGATTTTGGCGAGTTTAGCTTGCACATTAGCAGGTAATTTGCATAATGAAAAATGTTCTGCACATTCACAGGGGCGAGCTGTTATATTGACCGCTCTTTGACTGACTCTTATTGACCGCTCTTGACTGACTTTTATTGGATGCCCTTGACTGAGTCTTATTGAACCCTCTTGATTAACTTTTATTGATCGTTCTTGACTGACTCTTATAGGCCTCTCTTTACTGACTCTTATTGAACTCTCTTGACTGTCTCTTATTGACCGCTCTTGACTGACTCTTATTGACCGCTCCCGACTGATTTGTATTAACTGGTCTTTTCATTATCTGCACGTCTAATCTCATAATGTATTCCTTCATTCAATATTTCAATGTCAAATTTTGACTACATTATTGTCTATTATCCCACCAGCAGGGCGAGTCTTGGGAGTGGAGTGTAGGGAGAGAGCCTTCTGATCTTCCTAGCTTGTGAGCTCGACTTTCAAAATAGGATTTTGCAATAGTTTCTGTAAGGGAGGATCGATACAGGTGTTCCGTTCTCTCACTTTGACCCCCCCAGGCACACCTTTCTTCTATGTTCATTCAGTTGAGTCGGTCGTTTTAATGACGGTCTGGGTTCTTGCAGGGCCGGTGTTCGATCCCCGATGGTCTTAGAAATAGGATTCTCTATATAATGCTCCCTCTTCTTCATTAACATTGTCCTATCTCTCACTTCCTTCACTCCTCTCTCTCTCACTCCCATTTCTCTCTGCTTTCTTCTTCCCTCATCATTTCCTCATCCACAAATTTTGGAAACACAGACCAATGAATTTTAGATTTTTTCAAAATATTTTTAAATTAGGTTTCTTTCTATTATCGCAACGCTTGAATTGGGAGACCTGGAGTGCTCTTAAGATAAATCACTGCTAACGATGCCAGACTCAAACACTGTACAGAATGGAATTTCGTGAACGTGGCTTTGGCTTCAGCCAACACGACGAGAAGGAACATAAGAGCCATGTGTTCGGTACATCTCACGTGTGTGTGTGTGTGTGTGTGTGTGTGTGTGTGTGTGTGTGTGTGTGTGTGTGTGTGTGTGTGTGTGTGTGTGTGTGTGTGTGTGTGTGTTATCGAAACTTCTCTCCATTTGAGTGCCAATGATTTCTCTAAGACCTGAAAGTTTGGAGGAATATAGCTTTGAGAACAGAGATAGCAGTACCAAGGTCTAGATTTAAATCTTCCCTTCGATGCGTGCTAATATAGCCTCTATGGTAAATTATATATGAGTGAGATGGCATTTCCATTCCAAAGAGATTCTGAACCCTTTATTCCGTGCAGCGGACGGTCTATATTGACATCTGTTACTGGAATATTGAGGACACTGAGTAATTCGTCTATGAACAGTACTCGAGATGACTCAAGACCCTTATGCCTTTAAAGCAAAGAGGTCAAATTGACTTGTACGAGTCTATAACAGTGAGAAGTTTGTTTATCCGACAAGTTAATGATTCGACAGTATCTTGGAGCACCACGAAACACCTACGTGGTATAATTTTGTACTAGTTTAGATTGTTCAAACTAAGATGAAATAAAGGGAAGGAATAGTACACAACTTGGAACCTGAGGAACTTCATGAGGAAATGATGTAGCATATTTAACATTGATGCCAATATTTCATCCACCACATATTGTCATGGGCGTGATCGAGCGTTTTACCTGGGGCCAGATTCACGAAGCAATTACGCAATCACTTACGAACCTGTGCATCTTTTCTCAATCTTTGGCGGCTTTGTTTACGTTTAATGAACAGTTAATGAGCTCCGAAGCACCAGGAGGCTGTTTATAACAATAACAACAGTTGATTGGGAAGTTTTCATGCTCGTAAACTGTTTAATAAATGTAAACAAAGCCGTCAAAAATTGAGGAAAGATGTACACGTTCGTAAGTACTTGCGTAAGTGCTTCGTGAATCTGGCCCCTGTGATGAATAGATCATATGTAATGTTAATATTGATGCCTACACTCTAAGGTACTTGTGTCGCCCACATGTTTCAATGTTTATGTTGACTTAAATGTCCCAAATGTCCTCTGTTCTCTTATGGGTATAAAAGGGGTCTGGATATTGAGATAATGAGACCGCATTCAACACTCTTGGTAGCCAGTGAATCAAATAGAGTTTGCAGTCTAATTTGGGTATTTGCAGCGTATCTTCGTTAGATTGTTTTGGGAATTACTTATTAATTTGTGCATAAAAGCGTAGAAAAACATTTCGATATAATTTTCTTTTATTTTACGAGGGTGACGAAACTCTACGTTATTCACACGCCGACTGTCAACTACAGTAAGAAAAAAAATTGGAGATTATTCTCCATAAATGGAGATTAATCTCCATAATTGTTGGAGATTAATACCAAAAATAAACAACTGTTTAGAAACTGGTTAGTTTATCCGGATTCATCAGCCTAAAATGAGGACATTGACGTTGTGTTCCATAATTTAGTTTTCCTTATGTGGTTACCGAGTTAGCCGGACACAGAGCACCTGACGGGATCACAGCACCGTGTGTGTAGAGGGAGACAGGGAGAGATGGAGGAGGTGTGAGACGGGAAGATAAGGGGATAAGTTTATAGGGAGATTACGAGGGAAATAAGGAAACTCTTAGGGGAGAGAGAGAGAGAGAGAGAGAGAGAGAGAGAGAGAGAGAGAGAGAGAGAGAGAGAGAGAGAGACTGAAGAAAATATATAATCGATGTGCAAGTCGATCATTTTATTTGTAAACATTTTGACAGTGAGAAATCCAATTTGAATACTCGATCTAGATTGAACAGTTTAAAATAGATATTGGGAATCTATGTTTATTTCAAAATGCCCTCTTTAGTCGATTGCTTAACCAAGACTTACTTTAGAGTACAGTTGTCAATGAAGTACATTTATAACATCCAGTATAATTTCTCTATTTTATATTTAGTTCACAGGCTGAATAAATTACATTAATTATACCGTTTAAAACTTTATCTTGAATTTTATGGAAGCTGAAAAAGCAACGAGTTCTTCGTTCTTGGTTAGAAAAAGGGTGTCATGTTAATTTTGTGATAGAATCACTTATATGTTTCATTTAGATATGAGATCTAGCATGGGCGTGTGTGGCTGCATAGTTGTGTTTAGGTGTTCTTGTGCGTATGTGGATGTTTTGTGTGTTCTTGTGCACATCTGTATGTTATTTCATAATAAATCTGACCTTAATCATTTGTATTAAATCAACGCTCCGTTTGTGTGTGTGTGTGTGTGTGTGTGTGTGTGTGTGTGTGTGTGTGTGTGTGTGTGTGTGTGTGTGTGTGTGTGTGTATTATTACCAAGATGTGCTTCCAGGGAAGAGAAGGAAGTTATCAGAGGAAATTGCCAAGCCATTACGACTATACAGTACTGGGAAGGGGTCTGAATAAGAATTTGGGATGGGACGGGAGGGAATGGAAAGAATGGTGTCCAAGCTCTTGGACAGTCGTGGATTGAACGCCGACCTGCAAGAAGCGAGACCGTCGCTCTACCGTCCACCCCAAGTGGTTGGACTGGGACGCTCTTCAACTCCCAAGTTCCATTTTTCCAACTAAGAGCCAATTAATGCGAAATTGCCACTTTCACTACACTCTCTTAGGACATATTCCCTTACACTCTTAGTAATGACAATGGCGTGTGCCACTTCTCTTGCCATATTTGCAATAGTAGAACTTTCTTCGGAAGTTTGCATCGACAACCTCTTCTTCTAACCCATTGCGCGTGCCGGCCTGCAGCTCTTACGTTGATGAGGCTCTCATTGACGTCTCTCCAGCCCCTTTGTGTTTGTATTTACAAACCGCATCCTTGAGATCTGCGCTTTCTCATTTTTGACGTTTTATGATTTTTGACATCTAAATCTAAACGTTTTTGTTCATTTCATATGTTCAATAATTGTTTATCAATGGGTGAGTGGCTGTGGGTGGTGTATGTTTGAAGTCGTCAGTTAAGCATCGTTGCGTCTGGTCAGTGACTGGATTGGTGATTACGTGGATAGACTGGAGGTGTTCTCTAAGGGGATATTGCGGGTGTGTATCCTCCGCTGTTTCTTAAACCAGGTGAAGTTGAGTCTTCGCAGCATCTTGCTGATCTTCACTTCCCTCAGCCTCTGATCTTAGATCATCTTGATCTATCTCCACCTTTGATGGGTTCTTTGTTAATGTTATTTACGTTCTAGACGTTTGCCGCAGATGTTATTTTGTGTTATATATCTTCCTCAGATTGTTCTTGTGATTGTTCTTGTGATTGGGGAACTTTCTCTCTTATCCTGTATGGATCCATCCTGTATTACGTCTGGGATTTTGTTTATAGTTTTTCTCACTTTCCCTATAACTGTGTTTTGTCAGGGTTAAAATCTTGTAAGTCATCATTCCGAAAACCTCTGAAGGTTAACTGAGCCTTTTGAGCTCTCTCTCGCGCCCTTTTTTGTTCTAAATTCTCCTCACTAATTATCGCATCATTTGCAAACTTTGATGCGAATTATCTTAGTCTGAGATATATTAGGCGAAATATGGCTCACGTTATCTCATCTCTGCGGAGCAGCATTCGTGACTGCTCTTCATTCATATTTCCTCTCTCTCTCTCTCTCTCTCTCTCTCTCTCTCTCTCTCTCTCTCTCTCTCTCTCTCTCTCTCTCTCTCTCTCTCTCTCTCTCTCTCTCTCTCTCACAGTGACCCTTGGCTTCCTCTCTGGCAGGTACTCTCTCTCACACATGTGGCGCGGTATCGAACGCTTTCTAACTCTCAACGAAGAGAGTCTACCCACCTTTCTCTCGCTCTTGTATGTGCTTGTGTTTACCTAGATGTGCTCTCCTAGACGTATTTGGCGGATCAAACCTGCGTTGGTTTGATGCACTGATTCTGTTCTGTAATAGTTATTAACATAATTACATGTGAAATTGAGTATTACGTGAGGTTTAATCAGTTCTTTTAACCAATCTATTTCTTAACAAGTCTTACACCGGAAAAGTTATTTCTGGAATGTGTGTGAGTCTACTTTCTCGTTCTGTTAATTCTCCCGTTGAGGAATACTTCATGTCTACTCTGTCAGTCGACCTTAGCATCCCATGTTGTTATCTTGTGCTATATGTAATCAATCACTGATTGCACGTGTTGCAAGACATGCAGGCACGAGAGCCCCCTGGTGGAACTAGATGCTTTCCCGGTTCATCATGAACCTGGCGTGACGCGTCCCTCTTTCTGTCCTCTCTCTCTCTCTCTCTCTCTCTCTCTCTCTCTCTCTCTCTCTCTCTCTCTCTCTCTCTCTCTCTCTCTCTCTCTCTCTCTCTCTCTCTCTTCCCCTGTCTACCTCTCCTTTCTTCCCACCCTCTTTATCTGTCTCTCCTTTTCCTTTGGCCTCCCTCTCTCCCAAGGTCTCACCTGCACCCGTCACGTCATCATCGCCAGGCGGTGGTTCGTCAGCCTGGAACACGATAGCATCACCAGCGCTCGTCTGAGTTCCTGTCTATGACACCAAGTATTCCGCACCTCAAAACATATTCCCTTGAAGCGAGTCATTCCACACTCGTGATACGTGTACGAGTCTATTTTGGTATACCCGAGAATATGAGACACATTCCCTTATACTTGGATGTACTGAGTTATCTCCTAAGCTCCGCCATATGAATGTGTTATATTTACACACGACGTTTGTCTGATTTGGAAATGTTTCTTTCTTTGATCTTGTAATGCCCCCCTGGGATCTTTCAGCTCATGTTTTCGTCATTACCTTGCAATTTTCAGGGTCGAAATTCAGTAGCCATCGTTTCGACCATCCCTGTTGTACGATCGTCTAGAATTCTATCACGTGAATCTTTAAATCTCCACTGGGGATCGAAACCGGAACCTCAGGACTACGAACCCTGAGCGCTGTCCATTCAGCTGTCAGGCCCCATTACGCTACTAAAGGGTGTAAAACCTTTTTTTCCGACTCTGGGACCTTCCGGCCTAGAGGTCTTTGTGAAGGGCTGCTAACTTCGATGCTGGTAATAGGTACTGGACTGTTCCCCCTTGCACGTCTAGTCCAGATGCTTGAAAGCTGCGCGGATGTTTGTCTGGCTTTTAATCTGCTGCCAAAGCGGTTCAGTTGACGAACGCCTCTGGAGAACGAGACGTGGTAGTATGTCTACTCCCAGTACCTTTTGCGAGTCCTGGAGCTGTGTTTCCCCCTCATAATTTATTAGCGTCTAGTTCACTTCGTTCTCTTCTAACTGCCATTGCCTTACAATTACCTAATGTGAAGTCTAGTAGCCATCATTCAGATCACTGCTGAAGTTTGTCGTGGTTGCCCTGTTGCACACTGAACATTTCACCTTACTCGTCAAGCGAGCGTGTGTGTGTGTGAGTGTGAAAAGTGAAAGGTGAGTGAGAAGCAGGCGGTAATGACAATAATTGGTCCATACTGCGAGGAAGATTACTCTTATCTGGTAAGGGTTGCAGGCCCTTACCAGATAAGTAAATAGGTCATTGATAGTAAATATTTCATGCACCTCGATTGCTAGTTAGGCGAGGCCGGCACCTCGTTCGTCCTCGTGGCGAGCAGTGTTGAACTAGACTACAGCTTCCTTGTATTATATTATATATATATATTTTTGTTATCTCGCTGTTTTATAAGTGCTTAATGGCAGCAATTTGTGTTGTATATTGCCCTCCTTAAATGGACGAAATTGTGCGTTGTTGCATATTATCATAAATATGCTCTCAGTTCACCAGCCCTCTCGTCTATAAGATATACTACAGAACTGCATTGTTTTGGAGAATCTTTACATTTTTTACTAATATTTTTATTAATATTATTATTATTATTATTATTGAGAAAATCCGTAGGAGCCGTAATGAGGATTCGAACCCATGGCACACGCTCCAGACATCCAGGCCACGACACGGACAAAAGAATTGCAACCTGGGCATTTTATTTGTTCTACTACGATTATTATTATTTGTATTCCCGTCCTTAGTTTTGTAATTATTATTACTGTTTATGTTTTTATTTAAACTGGTTGTTATCTATTGGGAATAATATTCCGGATTTCCTTCTGTATGCCCAACCACTTGAGCTGGACGGTTGAGCGACGGTTTCGCTTCCTGCAGGTCGGAGTTCAATCCCAGACCATCCAAGTGGTTGGGCATAGTTTCTCCCCACCGTCCCATCCCAATTCCTTATCCTGATCCCAGTGCTATATATATATAGCACTGGGATCAGGATAAGGATTTGGGATGGAACGGGTATATATATATATATATATATATATATATATATATATATATATATATATATATATATATATTTTATTAAATATGACCGAAAAAGTAAGATTAATAATTCTAACACGAATTTTCTCAATCTTTCGTACATTATGCTTCACTGTTGGAGGTAAATCAAAAATCACTTCTCCAAAATTCATTTTTATTTCTAGTCTGACGCGACACGGGCGCGTTTCGTAAAACTTATTACATTTTCAAAGACTTCACAAATACACAACTGATTAGAACTTGCAAGTTCTAATCAGTTGTGTATTTGTGAAGTCTTTGAAAATGTAATAAGTTTTACGAAACGCGCCCGTGTCGCGTCAGACTAGAAATAAAAATGAATTTTGGAGAAGTGATTTTTGATTTACCTCCAACAGTGAAGCATAATGTACGAAAGATTGAGAAAATTCGTGTTAGAATTATTAATCTTACTTTTTCGGTCATATTTAATAAAATATGTCTACAGGAAAGACTGCTACCAAAATATACTAATATATATATATATATATATATATATATATATATATATATATATATATATATATATATATATATATATATATATAATATATATATAGAGTCACAGAGTCACTGTGTAAGGCATCACACAGCCCTTCATGGCGGCTCTGTGTCTGGCAGTCGATTGATTGATGAAGATTAAGCCACCCAAGAGGTGGCACGGGCATGAATAACCCGTAAATCTCTGGTAGTCGTGATGTCAGACTATACACACACAACTTGATGGGGTTGAGGGACCCATGTATCCAAAATACAACGTGAAACGAAGGTGTTTCTGCCGAATCGTTGATGATCCCTCCACATGGATAGCAAAAAGGGAAAAGGAATGGTGCCCAAGCACTTGTGGACGGTCGGGGATTGAACGCCGACCTGCTTGGAGCGAGACCGTCGCTCTGCCCTCCGGCCCAAGTGTTTGGGGTTAGCATTTAGAAGCATCCGTTCGTTCCTGTCGCACCTCACAACAGAGCCCCACCTCACTCCAGAGTCCCGCCTCACAACAGAGCCCCACCTCACAACAGAGCCCCACCTCACAACAGAGCCCCACCTCACAACAGATCCCCACCTCACAACAGAGCCCCACCTCACAACAGAGCCCCACCTCACAACAGAGCCCCACCTCACTCCAGAGCCCCACCTCACAACAGAGCCCCGCCTCACTCCAGAGCCCCTCCTCACAACAGAGCCTCACCTCACGCCGGTGTGTATGAGAGGCTTACATACAGGGTGTATGATGCACATATACGACGTTGGTAATGTATACATGCTTGTGTATACATCTGGGATGTTAATTATTCAAGTCAGATCTTGCGTTGCTTCCGGAGCAGTGGCAGGTTTTTCACTCGTCGTTATTAGGTTGGTGTACACGAGTCTGTATGTGAGATAAGGTGCGAGTGAGTAGATGTAGTGTGTGTGTGTGTGTGTGTGTGTGTGTGTGTACTCACCTATATGTACTCACCTATATGTGCTTGCAGGATCGAGCATTGACTCTTGGATCCCGCCTTTCGAGCATCGGTTGTTTACAGCAATGACTCCTGTCCCATTTCCCTATCATACCTGGTTTTAAAATTATGAATAGTATTTGCTTCCACAACCTGTTCCTGAAGTGCATTCCATTTCCCCACTACTCTCACGCTAAAAGAAAACTTCCTTACATCTCTGTGACTCATCTGAGTTTCAAGCTTCCATCCATGTCCTCTCGTTCTGTTACTATTCCGTGTGAACATTTCGTCTATGTCCACTCTGTCAATTCCTCTGAGTATCTTATACGTTCCTATCATGTCCCCCCTCTCCCTTCTTCTTTCTAGTGTCGTAAGGCACAGTTCCCTCAGGCGCTCTTCATACCCCATCCCTCGTAGCTCTGGGACGAGTCTCGTTGCAAACCTCTGAACCTTTTCCAGTTTCATTATATGCTTCTTCAGATGGGGACTCCATGATGAGGCGGCATACTCTAAGACTGGCCTTACGTAGGCAGTGTAAAGCGCCCTAAATGCCTCCTTACTTAGGTTTCTGAATGATGTTCTAACTTTTGCCAGTGTAGAGTACGCTGCTGTCGTTATCCTATTAATATGTGCCTCAGGAGATAGATTAGGTGTTACGTCCACCCCCAGGTCTCTTTCACGCGTCGTTACAGGTAGGCTGTTCCCCTTCATTGTGTACTGTCCCTTTGGTCTCCTATCTCCTAGTCCCATTTCCATAACTTTACATTTGCTCGTGTTGAATTCTAGTAGCCATTTCTCTGACCATCTCTGCAATCTGTTCAGGTCCTCTTGGAGGATCCTGCAATCCTCATCTGTCACAACTCTTCTCATCAACTTTGCATCATCCGCAAACATCGACATGTAGGACTCTACGCCTGTAAACATGTCGTTAACATACACAAGAAATAGAATTGGTCCCAGCACCGATCCTTGTGGTACTCCACTTGTTACTGTTCGCCAGTCCGACTTCTCGCCCCTTACCGTAACTCTTTGGCTCCTTCCTGTTAGGTAGTTCCTTATCCATTCTAGGACCTTTCCCCCCACCCCCGCCTGCCTCTCGAGCTTGAACAGCAGTCTCATGTGCGGTACTGTATCAAAGGCTTTTTGGCAGTCCAGAAATATGCAGTCTGCCCAACCATCTCTGTCCTGTCTTATCCTCGTTATTTTATCATAGAATTCCAGAAGGTTTGTTAGGCACGATTTCCCTGTCCAGAACCCATGTTGATGTTTGTTCACAAACCTAATGTTCTCCAGGTGTGCAACCAGTCGTAGCCTAATTATTCTTTCCAGTATTTTACAGGGGATGCTTGTCAGTGATACAGGTCTGTAGTTAAGTGCCTCCTCCCTATCTCCTTTCTTGAAGATCGGCACGACATTTGCCTTCTTCCAGCAACTGGGCAATTCTCCTGACATAAGTGACTCATTAAAGATCATTGCCAGAGGCACGCTGAGGGCCTGTGCTGCTTCTTTTAGTATCCACGGTGATACTTTGTCTGGTCCAACTGCTTTAGTTGCATCTAGAGTTGTCAACTGTTTCATTACCTCCTCTGCTGTCACCTCTATATCTGATAGTCTTTCATCTAGGGTAACCCCTTCCAACAATGGGAGCTGCTCAGGCTCGGTAGTGAACACTCCATGGAAACTGGCATTCAGTGCCTCGCAGATTTCCTTGTCACTTTCAGTATATGCCCCCTCTGTCTTCCTTAGTCTTGTCACTTGGTCGTTCACCGACATTTTTCTTCTTATATGACTGTGTAGTAACTTAGGTTGTTTTTTCGCTTTGATTGCAATATCGTTCTCATAGTCCCTTTCCGATGTTCGTCTTATGTTAATGTAATCGTTCCTAGCTCTGTTGTATCTGCTTCTGTTGTCCTCTGTTCTTTGTCTTCTGTACTTCCTCCACTCCCGCCTGCTGGCCATTTTTGCTTCCTGACACTGTCTATTAAACCATGGGTTATTATATTCCTTCTTATTTTTTCCCTTTACCGTTGGTATAAATCTCTCTTCGGCCTCCTGGCATTTCTGTATGACTAGGTCCATCATATCTTGGACTGTTTTTCCTCTAATTTCTTCCTCCCACTGCACTTCACCCAGATAGTCCCTTATCCTCATATAGTCCCCTTTCCTGTAGTCAGCTCTCCTTTCCCAGATCTCTTGTCCCATGGTCATAATTTTGAATTCCATCATGTAGTCAAAGACTAGGACACAATGGTCACTGGCCCCTAGAGGTATTTCATGCTCTAAATTCTCGATATCTTCTACGTTCTGGGTGAAAATCAGGTCTAATAGGCTCGGTGCATCTCCTCCTCTTTCCCTTGTGTGTGTGTGTGTGTGTGTGTGTGTGTGTGTGTGTAGTGCCATTTTATTAGACAGCATGGAGGTGTAAATTTGCCCAACCTTACATAAAGGCACTAACGCGCATGTTATATGTATGCGTGAGAGAGAGAGAGAGAGAGAGAGAGAGAGAGAGAGAGAGAGAGAGAGAGAGAGAGAGAGAGAGAGAGAGAGAGAAAGAGAGAATCTGCGAAATATTACCATGGTTGAACACTCTTTTACTTTCCCCCTCTCTCTGCCTCTCTCAAAATCAATCAACAAACATTACCTTGCATCACACCTATAACACAAGCATCTCCACACACACACAAACAAAACAAAAAAATAAAACAAAAATAATATCTACCTCATTTTTTGTAATATAAAACTAGAGCAAAGAGCCCAGAGAAAAGTGTCGAACGATAACATTAATGAGCGTCGTTTTTTGTGTATTTTTACCTGTGTGAAATATTTTTAATACAAAATACTCCCTCGAACAGTGCTTTTAGAAGCAGCGAGGGGAGGAGGAGGAGAGAGAAGGAGGAAAAGGGAAGAGGAGGAGGGGGGAGAGAAAGAGATGGATCATTGAGTAGGGAGAAGTGAACAAGAGGGAAAGGGGAATAAAGAGAAGGGCCCTTCAGGAGAAGGAAAAATGGATTTCAGGA
This sequence comes from Procambarus clarkii, assembly GCF_040958095.1. Taxonomy (NCBI): domain Eukaryota; kingdom Metazoa; phylum Arthropoda; class Malacostraca; order Decapoda; family Cambaridae; genus Procambarus; species Procambarus clarkii. Next base: position 15,935,852 of record NC_091200.1, on the reverse strand, counting down.
GGATCTTCTGAAATTGGTTACATGATTCGTACCAAATTACATATTACTGCACGTGCTGTAAATGATTCTACAGTTGAACAGCAAGATACTGTAGCTGCTGTAAACGGCTATTACGTTTTAACAACAATATATTTTAGCTGCTGATCAAGGTCAATAAATTCACCAGCAAACCCCTTAAAGGGGCTAATTGGCTATTTAAGCCAATTAGTTTTAACAGCAAAACACACGAAAGGTCGTAGAGTTGCACAACAAAATATATTGATAAAGCAATTTTCTCTTCAAAATTCACCGTAAGATAAGGTGCCGGCGATTACCTCTGAACGATACATATGACCCTACACATGTGATATATATGATCCTACACATATGATATATATGCCCGATCGAGGCAATAAAGCGAACTGTCATTATTGATCGCTATAGTAATGATGACAATGGCGGGATCAACACGAATAAACGCCTAATAATTAAAAACTTTAAAAAAATATTTAATATTACATTAATAATAATAATACATATAAAGTAATTATATCGGGTAATAATTATAGCAATAATAAACTTCGTTAATCTTAGAATGAATACAAAATATAAGAATGACAATACAAATTAATACTTTACGAAATATAATACAGCTGATTGACCACCTGAGGCAAGGATTGTGATGATGTGTGAGGAGAATGGATTGGAAGAAACGATTGGAAAGTGAGGAGGAGGAGGTAAAGGGGGAAAGGAAGACGTTGGAGGAGATTGGAAAAGGACGATTGGGAAGGATTGGCCCCGAAGGTGAGAGTGGAGGAAAATAGTGATGGTGAGGAAAGATGAGGAGTGAGGGGGAGGGAAAATGAGAGAGAGAGAAACTACAAAAATGGAGAAAGGAAGAGCATGTAAATTACTCAGTAAAGGCATGTAAATTATTCAGTAAAAGCATGTAAATTATTCAATACAGACGAGGAGTCACAATAACGTGGCTGAAATATGTTGACCACAATCGACTTGAGAATGGTCCAGGACGGACCGAAACGTCGTCGTCCCTTCACTTTCTAGTGTGTGGTCTAGTCAACAAAATAAATTACTCAGTGAAAGCTACGAGGAAGCTCTCAAGTATGATGAGCTGCCTTGAAATCTACGAGCTCTAAGGAAAAAAAACTGACATTAATAAAAGAACGAATGGCAGAAATAGAAGTGACACAGAGAGAAGACAGCAACTATTAATTAATTAATTAATTAATTAATTAATTAATTAATTAATTAATTAATTAAGAAGATTAAGAAGATTAAGTCTCGGAAACCCACTCAAGATCTCACCAATTGATACTCAAATTCTTGACTGGAAAAGGGTAACAACTACAAGTCATTTCGAAAACGAGATGTGTGATGCCTATTTATAAGAAAACAGGAAGATCACTAACAACTTCCTCTTGTAAGATAATATACTGATTAAGAGAAGGAGCCTTGAACGCTGAAAACCATATTGTCTCCGAGCATTAACATAGATTCATCGGAAGAGAAATCATACTGGATATATTTATATATTAGATAAGAACATATTTCGAGGTCACTTCAAAACACGCTTTGATATATGCAGATAATAAGCAAACCAAATTGAAAACAATCCACTGTACTGAACTACTGATGACCGAAAGATGACGTTTTAAAATACTTACACACACTCTAACCTGCGAAGACATTTTAGTAAGTATATTCAAGCGAGTATGAGGACTCACTCATGAACACATGGGGATGGGGGGGGGGTAAAAGATAAAACTATTGACCGGTGAAATCAGGAGGCCAGTTTCTCTAGTTAGTTGATATCTCGGAACATCTTGAAGTGGAAGGTTGCCATCCCTCCCACTTCAAGAAGCGTTCACAGCAACTATCTCATATGTTGCTTGAAACTACTACATGAGGTGACACCTGCAGGTGTATGATACAACACATGCAACTCCATGACAACATCTGCAACTGCATGACAGCACCTGCAGCTCCATGACAACATCTGCAACTGCATGACAGCACCTGCAGCTCCATGACAACATCTGCAACTGCATGACAACACCTGCAGCTCCATGACAACATCTGCAACTGCATGACAACACCTGCAGCTCCATGACAACATCTGCAACTGCATGACAGCACCTGCAGCTCCATGACAACACCTGCAACTGCATGACAACACCTGCAGCTCCATGACAACACCTGCAGCTCCATGACAACACCTGCAACTGCATGACAACACCTGCAGCTTCGTGACACAATAACAACACCTACCTGAGATGAGCTTTCTCAAGTACATCAAAAGTCCACCGCAAATATCATGACACGAACACAAGAACGAGACTCTTGGGTTGTCTTGTCTGCTAACCTCAGGGACGTAGTAGAGGTGACACGAGTACAACAGGAGAAGAAACATGAGAAAGGAGAAATGGACATGGAATGCAAGAGAATGAGAGGGAAAGGGGAAGGAAGAAAGAGGGGATAAGAAGCAAAGGTGTTAAGAGGCTTCAGAAGGGAAGAGTGAGAGAGCAGAATAAGAGAAGGCGAGAAGCAAGCTAACGAGGAAAATAGAGACACAGGGTTGAAAAGATGAGGGAAAGAAGAGGGGAAAAAAAGGTTACAAGTACAGATAAATGTACCTCTCAGTAGGTACAAAAAAAGAGGGATAGGAGACATGATAGAGACATATAAATTCCTTTTGGGAATGGACCGAAAAAAAGAGGAAATATTTGTAATGAATTTTGCAATGATTGGGAAAATGCAACACCATTGCAGAGGAAAAGCCGAATTCCCTTGTTTTTATGAAAATACAAAAGCAAGAAATATATATGAACTATAGATGATATAAGACTCTGCCAGCATAGGAGTAGTTGAGAAATGGAATAGACGAAATGGGCAGGTTGAAGATGATAATGTCTTCCACAGTTGATGAATTTCTTAAATTATTCTTAAATTTGTTCTTAAATTCTTAAATCCAGTTCTTAAATTATGTCAATTATAAATTAAAGAGGAGAGTCACTGCACACACACACACACAGTCGTGTGTATGTGTGTGTGTGTGTGTTTGCGAATGTTTGTGTGTGTGTGTGTACTCACCTATTTGTACTCACCTAATTGTGCTTGCGAGGGTTGAGCTCTGATTCTTTGGTCCCGCCTCTCAACCTTCAATCAACAGGTGTACAGGTTCCTGAGCCTATTGGGGTGGAGGCTGACTCCATACACAGTTTTAAGTGTAGATATGATAGAACCCAGTAGGCTCAGGAACCTGTACACCTGTTAATTGACGGTTGAGAAGCGGGACCAAAGACCCGAAGCTCAACCCCCACAAGCATAACTAGGCGAGTACACACGCACACACACACACACACACACACACACACACACACACACACACACACACACACACACACACACACACATACACACACACACACACACACACATAAAGCATTGTAGTGTTGGTGTGATAAAGAAAATAATTCGAGAGTCAATACTTTAGACAACTGACGGTTATAAAGGCGGGGTCCAAGAGCTAAGAACTGAACCCCTGTAGGTACAAACAGATGAATACAAATAGGTAATTACACCCACCTATACGAACACAATAAAACTAGTTTAGACATAGGAAACAAGGTGTATTCCAAACATGACAACCACACACACAACATTAAGAGACACATTAAAATGTTGAGAGTCAATGTTGAAAAGCGAACAGGTCAGAAGAGGTCTCGGGCCAGAGGCACGAAGGAGCCAGCAGGAGGTATGAAGGAGTCGTCAACTTGAGAGCTGAATGTTGAAAGAATGGACAAGGCGAAGAGATTGAAAAATGCAACTCCCCTTAAACAGACTCGGATGGAAGAATGACAAGGAAATTGAGAGAGTCCAAAGCGGTGTCTAGAATCTGTCTAGAACTCTATAGAAACACAGCTGAGTGAGTGCATCAAGATGAGCACGAGGACACACACACACACACACACACACACACACACACACACACACACACACACACGATGTGGGTGATGTGGTGGAGGCTGACTCCATACACAGTTTCAAGTGTAGATATGACAGAGCCCGATAGGCTCAGGAATCTGTACACCTGTTGATTGACGGTTGAGAGGCGGGACCAAAGAGCCAGAGCTCAACCCCCGCAAACACAACTAGGTGAGTACAACTAGGTGAGTACACACACACACACACACACACACACACACACACACACACACACACACACACACACACACACACACACACACACACACAACTCAATCCTGCCCAAATTTCCACGAACAGTAATCGTAAACAAGGAAGTCACCGAACGCAACCCTTGATTAAATATAAACGCGAAATACGATGACGTACAATGACAAAATAATAAAATGGTGTATAAAACAGTGGAGTAGAATCACACGAATCTCAGGCTGTGGAAGAGAGCACAGGAACTAGGCCACAGAAACAACCAAACACAGACTTCAGGCTCCTGAAGACTTATAATGTTGGTAAACCCCAGAATATTCTGTTCTTTGGATTCGCTATTCTGTAAAAAAAAATAGTAGCGTCAAAAACGCGACCTATTAGTTAAGAGGATGGTGTTTTGTGAGTGTACTCACCTATTTGTGCTTGCGGGGGTCGAGCTCTGGCTCTTTGGTCCCGCCTCAACCGTCAATCAAGTGGTGTACAGGTTCCTGAGCCTACTGGGCTCTATCATATCTACATTTGAAACTGTGTTTGGAGTCAGCCTCCACCACATCACTGCCTAATGCATTCCACCTGTTAACTACTCTGACACTGAAAAAGTTCTTTCTAACGTCTCTGTGGCTCATTTGGGTACTCAGTCTCCACCTGTGTCCACCTTGTTCGCGTACCACCCGTGTTAAACAGTTTATCTTTATCTATCCTGTCAATTCCTCTGAGAATTTTGTAGGTAGTGATCATGTCTCCACTTACTCCTCTGTCTTCCAGTGTCGTGAGGTGCATTTCACACAGCCTTTCCTCGTAACTCATGCCTCTTAGTTCTGGGACTATTCTAGTGGCATACCTTTGGACTTTTTCCGCTTAGTCTTGTGCTTGACAAGGTACGGTATGTATATATATATATGTGTGTGTGTGTGTGTGTGTGTGTGTGTGTGTGTGTACTGACCTAAATATCCCTTCCCTCCCTCCCTCTTGATAAGTTTGCAGGGTTGTGCATCAGTTCCTGGCCCCCGACTTTCGAGCATTTTAAAGATTCTTGCAACACTCCACTAAAACTCCCACAAGACAGACACAACACACTCAGGGCAAGTCATACATTCACTCAACTGACCCTGTGCAACGTCATGCAGCTGATTCGTTGTGCTGTTAGTGAACATTCCTTTAGAGTCGTTAACGGATCAATGAACAACCCTCCCTTTCTCTCAAGCTTTGATAACATTGATCAACACTTGCACCTGAATCAGTGTATGGAGTTTGTACGTGAGGGTGTGAGTTGACTTTGTTGACTGGTGGGGAGGCGTTGGATCAGTCCCTGGGTGGGGAAGAGAGAGAGAGAGAGAGAGAGAGAGAGAGAGAGAGAGAGAGAGAGAGAGAGAGAGAGAGAGAGAGAGAGAGAGAAATAGATCATCTTCAGGTAGTGATATGCGCCTCTCATGGGGTCAGATGCGATTCTCATGGGATCAAATGCCAATCTGGAATCTATTTCTGGGGTTTCTTGAGAATGCTTTCCGGACTAAGGGAAATGATTCTGTGTTTACTGCTCTTGTCTGTTTTTTCTTCTTTCTCTCCGTGTAATTGTTATTTATTTTTTCCCATTCAAGTTCTTCCTCCTTTTTTGTTCTTAAGTTCCTTTTTTAGACTCCTGTTTCTTTGCCCCCTTTACCCTCTCTCCTCTTTCTATTCTGCTTTCTCTTGGATCGTCTTTATTTTCGTTCTCCTTCACTCTCTGTCTGTCTGTCTGTCTGTCTCTCTCTCTCTCTCTCTCTCTCTCTCTCTCTCTCTCTCTCTCTCTCTCTCTCTCTCTCTCTCTCTCTCTCTCTCTCTCTCTCTCTCTCTCTCTCTCTCCTTTGTGGTTTGAATTTTGAATTCATCTCCTTTGAATTACTTTCCCAGCTCTTCGTAGTATTCTCACACTTGTTGCTGTTTTGTTTTTTATTAAAATTTTCCTTTTTCAAATATTCATTCTTGACATTCTCCTCCGTTCCTCTTCCTATTCTTCTCCTCGCTTGTCTTCTCCTCCAGCTGGTTCATCTTCATGTTCTCGGTATTCTTAGAAAACTTATCAAACAATCTCGTTTAGGAATAATACATTTTCTCTCCTATGTAATCATCTTGCTACTGCTTCTTCATATTTTTGTCTTGCATCTTATAATTTTATTATCATTCTCCTCCTGTTATCATGACCCACGTTATCTTTCCTTCTTTCGTATTTCATAACAGGTTTTCATTTTGTATTTGTGATTTAGTATTTCATAAAATCTTTATTTCCCCCTTCCCATAATCTTTCCTTTTTTCCGTTCCTTGTGAACCCATATCTTATTTATCATATCCGGTTCTAACTAAGAGATTAATATTGGCTGTGGTGGCACAGTTGTAACATACTCGTACCTAGCTTCACGAGCGATTTGGTCTGGGTTCGTATCCTGGCCGAGAAGGATTGATTATAGGCGTCAATGCTCAAGTGTATTCCTCTGTTCACCCAACTGTAATTGGATAGCTGGTTGTTAAACGATTGGCGGGTCCCGTTCCAGGTAAAACTAGTAGGGTAAGGCTTACCATGAGCTATGGGAAAGGAAAGCTCTCAGCCTGCTAACAGGAGTCAGAAGTCGTCTGTTCCTGTACCCACATGTAACGGGAGTCAGAAGTGGTCTGTTCCTGTACCCACATGTAACGGGAGTCAGAAGTGGTCTGTTCCTGTACCCACATGTAACGGGAGTCAGAAGTGGTCTGTTCCTGTACCCACATGTAACGGGAGTCAGAAGTCGTCTGTTCCTGTACCCACATGTAACGGTATCCACAAGTCGTCTGTTTCTGTACCCACATGTAACGGTAGCCACAAGTCGTCTGTTTCTGTACCCACATGTAACGGTAGCCACAAGTCGTCTGTTTCTGTACCCACATGTAACGGTAGCCACAAGTTGTCTGTTCCTGTACCCACATGTAACGGGAGCCACAAGTCGTCTGTTCCTGTACCCACATGTAACGGGAGCCAGAAATCGTCTGTTTCTGTACCCACATGTAACGGTAGCCAGACGTCGTCTGCTCCTGTACCCACATGTAACAGGAGCCACAAGTCGTCTGTTCCTGTACCGACATGTAACGGTAGCCAGAAATCGTCTGTTTCTGTACCCACATGTAACGGGAGCTAGAACTCGTCTGCTCCTATACCCACCTGAGTAAATAAAATCTCAAACCATTCCCCTTAAGTTATAAGATCATCTAACACTTTAACATAGAGGGAGAAGCGTAGCTACGCTTGGAGATAGGTTTATATGTCTTAATATAATAAATCGCCTATAAATGGGTGACCGAGAGACAGCTGCACGGGGGATTATTTTTAATGAGGGAATTCGCTTTAAATGAGATTATATCCGTCTGATTATAGCAAAGCTAACACTTGTCTGTTTGTCAAACCCACTCACCTGTTCCTTCTTTTCCTTCTCTCATCTTCATTCTCGTCTCCTATTTGCCCCTTTTTTTGCTCACTGTCTCTCGCTCTTACATGTTATTATTACTAGTTATTATTTACAATTTGCATAATCGATATTCCTTCTTCAATACGGATAATTGCCGTTTCTTCGAAATTCCTGTGTCTTTTGACCAGCTTTACGCTAACAACCCAACCACCCCTACCATCCCCCCCCCTCGTCTATCCTCCTCCTGCCCCCCTTCTCTGCCTGCTCTATCCTCCAACCACCTGGTCTCATCCGAATCATCATTTCAGTCATTTTGGTTTCAACCAAATCTTTTTGTTACGGGTGGATGTAGTGGCTTCGTTCAAGGGAGTAGGACGAAGGATGAGAGGCGTCCAGGGGCCAGATTCACGAAAGAACTTACGCAAACACTTACGAACCTGTACATCTTTCCTCAATCTTTGACAGCGTTGGTTACATTTATTAAACAGTTTACAAGCATGAAAACTTCCCATTCAACTGTTGTTATTGTTATAAACAGCCTCCTGGTGCTTTGGAGCTCATTAACTGTTTAATAATTGTAAACAAAGCCACCAAAGATTGAGAAAAGATGTACAGGTTCGTAGGTGTTTGCGTAAGTGCTTTCGTGACTCTGGCCCCAGATAGAGAAGAGCTTGAGGCTGGAAGTGGGTTGAAGAGTGGCAGATGGACATATATTGATTGTCAGGTGTTGAAGAGTGGCTGATAGACATATGTTGATTGTCAGGTGTTGAAGAGTGGCTGATGGACATATGTTGATTGTAAGGTGTTGAAGAGCTTGGGTGAGGAACGGTTGGTGTTGGGTGTTATTGTGTTTGATTGTATCTTGTCTGATGTAGCTGATTGTAAACTGTCCGTCAGCCTAGCGTCCCTTGTATTATTTAATCAGTGTCTCTATATTCGCCTTGCTGCCGTCTTTGTGTGCTAGAGTTGAGTCTCGGCGCCTGGGCCCCGCCTGTTAACCTTCCATCAACTACTATAGCTGAGTGTTTACCTCTTCTGGAATTGTTAAACGGAATCAGTGTTTACTATTTCAACACTTTGTGGGTATTGCCTCTTGTTTTGCTCTTTTTGTATTGTGTTGTGTACTCACCTAGTTGTGCTTGCGGGGGTTGAGCTCTGGCTCTTTGGTCCCGCCTCTCAACCGTCAATCAACAGGTGTACAGGTTCCTGAGAACTGGTGTGTGTGTGTGTGTGTGTGTGTGTGTGTGTGTGTGTGTGTGTACTCACCTATTTGTACTCACCTATTTGTGGTTGCGAGGGTTGAGCTCTGGCTCTTTGGTCCCGCCTCTCAACCGTCAATCAACAGGTGTACAGGTTCCTGAGAACTGGTGTGTGTGTGTGTGTGTGTGTGTGTGTGTGTGTGTGTGTGTGTGTGTGTGTGTGTGTGTGTGTGTGTGTGTGTACTCACCTATTTGTACTCACCTATTTGTGGTTGCGAGGGTTGAGCTCTGGCTCTTTGGTCCCGCCTCTCAACCGTCAATCAACAGGTGTACAGGTTCCTGAGAACTGGTGTGTGTGTGTGTGTGTGTGTGTGTGTGTGTGTGTGTGTGTGTGTGTGTGTGTGTGTGTGTGTGTGTGTGTACATGACCGTCCACCTGCGACAATTGCAGTAGGAGCCCATAATATTGTTATGCTCTCTAAAGTTGCTTTCCCTGATTGTGTCTGCTGCTCTTCACTGAGTTCGTAAGGCTGGGCTTATACAAGATTATCCTCTGTCTTTTATGGTGAAAATGTTTTCAAGTTCTAAAAGCTTTAATGCCTTTAATTATATTTTTTTATTTTTTTACTCTTGCCTCGTTGTATAGTTCACTGTGTATAATAAAATGTATTATTATTGTTATTATTATTATAAGTGATGATTCTCACATGGTTTATTTATTTCTCTTCTATTTTCTTTGTACGGAATGTCTTCTAAATGTTCCTGGAAGAGCATGTCTTACAAAGATGAGAAACATTCAAAATTCATTGGAAATCTCATTTTAGACATATCCAATATCTCAACTATTCAACCCAAGGATAACCTAACCTAACCTAACCTAACCTAACCTATTCAACCCAAGGATAACCTCAGAACGTTCAAAGTTCTCCAGAGCTCGCTCAACCATGGTAAAGGCCGGGCCATTAATTTACCGGCTGTGTTATCTCTTATCCAGATCCTCCAACACATTGGAATACAAATATAAATGTCCTCTTGCTTTGCTGTTAATCATTGTAAATATCTTCTTTCACTCTGTCAAACCTCCCCCCCATTCTCCCTCCTAAGTAGTTTATGTCTCTGTCATGTGTCTTCTGTCTTTCCCTTTTTTCTAGCGACGTATAGGTCTAGTTCTTTCAGTCTTTCTTCATACTCTATCCCTCTGAATTACAAAACGAGCCTCGTGTACGTCTGTGTGAGCATTTCCATGATCTTGTGCGTGTGTGCACATATATATGCATATATTTATACATTATATACATGACCATAAATAAAGAAGCTGTATGCATGTAAACAAATACTAATCCTTCGTCCCCGAGCCATTAACACTAAGATAAGCAACACACTGTCCGTCACGACGGATCAGAGTTGATCACAACGTGAGTGTGTAGGATTAGTATACTGTAATTCGCACTTAAGAGCAGCAACTTCGACGTTCAGGGCGCGGGCAAGGGAGGGGGCCAAGCCCCACCCCGCGGGCGAGGGCCAAGCCCACCTCGGCCCACACAGCATTGGTATGCTGCTCGGCCTGCTACGCCTCGCTCGTCTCCGGCGATAAATACATTTTAACTCATGTTCCGGGACGTCTGATGTTTCTCTCGCACGCGTAATAAATCCATTTGGTCATAATATTTGAGGAGGAAAACCCCGGAAAGCGGTAAATCGAGTTGAGATATGCCGGGCTTCCGCTATCTCTCAGAGCCATCTGTTGTTGAAATTTTGCACCAGTAGACCACAGGCGTTAAGATATTGTCTTGAGACTTGGGGAGCTGGCGTTCTGGTGAGCATCGAAACAACTCTAAAGTGAATTTCAAGGGGTTTCGATGAATCGGATTTTTGTTTTGCTAGAATTATTTAATTTGCTGTTCGGCTTAGTTCACAATGGCCGGATGATCGTTAATTCAGCCGCGACGTTGATTGTGAATGGCAAGCACTTGATTTACCAGTGGCAATTAACCGCCTCTTTGCCCTATGTCGTGCATGCTTGCCCTACCCTCTCGTGCTTGCCCTACCCTCTCGTGCTTGCCCTACCTTCTCGTGCTTGCCTTTCCTTCTCGTGCTTGCCTTTCCTTCTCGTGCTTGCCCTACTTTCTCGTGCTTGCCTACCCTTCCCAGTCGTGACCCCTCCCCCCCCAATTCATGTCACCCTCCTCCTCCTCCTCCTCCTTTTACTTATCGTCTGGTCCAATCCCAGGGTGTAATTGCCCGTTTTAACGTTAATGAGAGTCTGCCATTGTTGTTAGTGTAGTTAAGGCGATGCCTGTGACGTGGTGCAGAGTGTGACCGCTTTGTCCGGCTGTTGTGCTTCTCCTTCGTGCCTCGCCACACCCCTACCCCGCCCCCACACACCCTCCCCCGAAGACACCCCCACCTCGCCATACCCCTCCCACGAAACACCCCACCCCCACCCCCAACCCACCACACACCGCCTGCCTCTACGCTAATCCCAACCTTGACTATTCCCCTCACTTCCATCCCTGATCTTCTATCTCAGTCCCTGTCTCTCTCTCCCCTCCACTTCTCTCTTCTTCCATCCCCCAGCTCCACCTCCCTTCCTCTCTTCTACCTTTTCGTCCACTCCCTCATCACCTCCCCCCCCATCTCCACCCTCTGCCTCCACCCACACCCCAACCCACCACCCACCACCTCCACCTACACCCCAAACCACAACCCACCACCTCCACTTGTTGGGTGAGAGAGGGGAGAGTGGGAGAGGAAAGAGGGAAAGGCGCCGTTGTGTTCTGAGTGTGAAGAAAGAAGACACCAGACAATAGGAAGGGTGATACTGTGAGGAGGGAGGGAAGAGAGGGAAGAGGGAGGGTAATATTGTGAGAGGGGGAGAGTGAGGGTGATAGTGTGAGAGCAGTATGAGAGGGACATAAACCCCTGAATGCTGATCTCGATGGACCAATTTATCATAAAAATGCTGTACTGGAGGACATGAGAGGCGATGCTCGCTGTGGCGGGATCTATCACGTGAGGAATGTTGTAGCGGGATCTATCATGCGAGGAATGACGTCTAGAGGGAAGGGTCTGAGAGCGTTAGGAATGGAGTTTACCAAAAGAGGAATTAGATGGAGGACGATCTTACACATGACGGGAAATATTAAGGAGACTTGGCTAGGTAAGTTACAGCTACTCCTGTAAACTGTCAAGCTACTGTGACGACTCCCAGGTAACTGTGACGACTCCCAGGTAACTGCGACGACTCTCAGGTTACTGTGACGACCCCCAGGTAACTGTGACGACTCCCAGGTAACTGTGATGACTCCCAGGTAACTGTGATGACTCCCAGATAACTGTGACGACTCCCAGGTAACTGCGACGACCACCAGGTAACTGCGACGACTCTCAGGTTACTGTGACGACCCCCAGGTAACTGCGACAACTCTCAGGTTACTGTGACGACCCCCAGGTAACTGCGACGACCACCAGGTAACTGCGACGACTCTCAGGTTACTGTGACGACCCCCAGGT
>NC_091200.1:15908540-15918540 GCF_040958095.1 Procambarus clarkii | reverse complement strand
GGCGCGTCGCTAGATATCGCGTGTCTTGGGGCATGTAGGTAATGCCTTCACCCGCATTAGTCATGATTCCTACAGTATAACAATTTCTGGCAGTGGTCTATTTAACCTTTTTTTTATTCATTCTCCCCGCCCCCCTCTCTCTTTTTGTTGAAAGGGGGGGGGGAGGGAGGATGATTGGTCCGTTATGGAGGAGTGGATGCTCTTGTTGTCCTAATCTGATTGGTTCATGTTTACGCAGATTGGCTGGATGTTTATGGATACAGTTACAGATGGATGATTGGAAAGGAGAGGACGGGGATTGGATTATGAAAATAGGGATGGTGAGGTTGCCTCACCCTGAGGAGAGGGGGGGGGTAATGGGGGAGGGCAAGACCTGATGGATGATAGGTGGATGACATGGATAATAGATGGATGACAGGGATGATGGGTGGATGAAAGGCGGTGGGTGATAAAGCTTGTGATCGGTCCTAGAAGAGTCTTAAATCTCATATCATTAATGTAATGTGGATTGAGACGGATTCGATCCCCCCCCCATTAACGTACAACGCCCGACCGAATCCGGATTGTGATCCATTCTAATTGGATTAGCGTACGAGATGCGTCACTAGAGTAGTTGATGCGTATATCCTCCCTTAATGGTCGTTGGCGAGAGTAGTTGATGCGTATATCCATCCCTTAATGGTCGTTGGCGAGAGTAGTTGATGCGTATATCCTCCCTTAATGGTCGTTGGCGAGAGTAGTTGATGCGTATATCCTCCCTTAATGGTCGTTGGCGAGAGTAGTTGATGCGTATATCCTCCCTTAATGGTCGTTGGCGAGAGTAGTTGATGCGTATATCCTCCCTTAATGGTCGTTGGCGAGAGTAGTTGATGCGTATAATCCTCCTTAATGGTCGTTGGCGAGAGTAGTTGATGCGTATATCCTCCCTTAATGGTCGTTGGCGAGAGTAGTATGATGCGTATATCCTCCCTTAATGGTCGTTGGCGATACGCTGTTCGTTGGTGCACACAGATGACACAGTGTTCCCAGTGGTGGAGACGGGAGGGAGAAAAGATGGAGATGGAATGGACGGAGGGAATTGAGTGGGAGGGAACTGAGAGGTGAGGTAAGAGGAAGGTCGATGACAGCGACGAAAAGTAGGAGGGAGGGAAGGAAGAAAGGTGAAGGGAAAGATAATAAAGAGGAAAGGAAGGCAGGATAGGAGAAGGATAGGGATGATAAGAGAGAAAAATGGAGAGAAGAATGGGGAAAAAGCAGAGAAGAGACGAGGTTAGGATAGGGGTAGGAGGGCTCCGAGTAGTATACACACACACACACACACACACACACACACACACACACACACACACACACACACACATACACATTTATTTTATGTAAACTCTTCCAATTATAAATATATAACTCTTTATGAATAAAAACTTGATGTGATTTGACTTTTTATCACATTTTCATTTAAAACTGAATACATCAGATTGACAGAGACAATTTCCTCATCTAGTCAGTTCCACTTTATTACGACTCTCAGAAAGTTTCTTCTGACATCTGTGAGAGATGTCTGTGGTTCCAATTATATTCCCTCACGCGCGCGCGCGTGTGTGTGTACTCACCAGGTTGTACTCACCTAGTTGTGCTTGCGGGGGTTGAGTTTGGGGTCTTCTTGTCCGCCTGTCAACCGTCAATCTACTGGGGATCAGGTTCCTGAGCTCCTCGAGTTCTATCATATCTTTATTTGAAACTGTGTATGGAGTCAGCCTTCACCACATCACTTCCTAGTGCATTCCATGCACTAGGAAGTACTGTGTGTGTGTGTGTGTGTGTGTGTGTGTGTGTGTGTGTGTGTGTGTGTGTGTGTGTGTGCGTGTGAGCGTGCGCGCACGTCTGCGTGTGGGGTCACATTTGTGTGTTTGTGTCTGCCAGGAAAAAAATATTTCTTGATAAATCTTCCAGCTTTTGTTTCTATATTTGAATACTTCATTTAATAATTTTTTTTTTTTGCTTAATTTACACATTATCTTCATATCTATTCATAAAAAGTCTTTCTCTATTTCTCTCAGCATTTTCCTTCTCATATATAGAACTTCATTTTGATGTGTGGTCTGAAGGGTAAATAATTATCTGAAAGTAAATAATAAAATGAAGCTAAATAATAAAATAATTGAAGAATTTCTGAATATATTCAGAAATATAACGTTGATATTATCAGCTCTATTCTCGGTATATTTTATGTTCTTTCATTACGGGTTGAAGTAATTCTTATCATTAAATAAATAATAAATAAATTAATAAATTAAATAAATTAAATAAATTCTCAGATACGATTAAATGGAATTTACTATTTCTCGTTTTAATAAATAAAGTTAACCATTTTGTTCAGAGAGAATCAAATGTGAATTTTTTACTATTTTTTTTTTATTATTTGTTTGTATATAAATATTTTTAATTGGCTCTTCAGTATACGAAGCATTCGTTATCAAAGTTTGTGCATCGATTAGTTATGTATACCTGGAGGATATGTATACCTGGAGGATATGTATACCTGGAGGATATGTATACCTGGAGGATATGTATACCTGGAGGATATGTATACCTGGAGGATATGTATACCTGGAGGATATGTATACCTGGAGGATATGTATACCTGGAGGAACTTGGTGTTTTGCAAGTGAAACATGTGAATATGTACTCATTCATATACGTACACACTATGTACACACACACACACACACACACACACACACACACACACACACACACACACACACACACACACACACACACACACACACACACACGCAGTGTTAGGGAGGAAACACAGAGACGAGGAGAACCATCAAGAAAAATTAGACTTAGTCGGCACACAACAGCCTGGTGTATCGAGAAAGAAGTAAAGAGGGGAAAAGGAGTACCTTCCAGGAAGTAGGCAAAGAGTTATAGTCACAGTCCAAAAGCATGGAAGAAGGCTGGATCCTGAGCTAAGGGAACTGATGGATGAAGAACGGCTGAAGGAACTGGACCTCACAACGCTAGAGGGAAAAAAAAAGAGTCGGACCGACTTGAAAACGACGTACAAGGATACAAAAGGGGAGAGGATTGAAAAAAGTGGACACGGAATCAATGTTTTAAAACTAAGGAACAGTTGAACGAGATGATCGAAACTGGTAAATGTCAGAAAAAAAAAAACGCTTTCAGTCTAAAAGTCGTAAATAAGTGGAACTGATTAGATATGTGGAAGCTGTCGAAGACAGTTCGAAACACACTTGTAAATGTAAATATAAGAGAAACGATGGAAAAGTGTCACTGAACTTAGGACGGTCGAAAGGTAGGGTTGAAAATATCGCCCCGTCACACCCACTCTTGTCGTTCAATCTACCTGCTTCATGAGAGCCCAAATGTACTCTCGTGTTCCGGATGAGGAGCGAGGGGTGAGGGGGGTGAGACGCGAGCTACACGATCAGTCAGGTTAAGCACTATTGGGCCTGGCTAGTAGCTGGATGGGTGACCATGTGCCCAGTCTCGTCTTTAGGTAAGTCTATTGTATAACCTGAGACCGTTTTTCTAGTCTGGTAACTGCTCTCCTTTTAGCTGATCAATACGATCAGATTCTCTCGTGTTCTATATTTTTATATGGAATACAGATTGAGCAGAATTAGTGTTAAAATTATATATTTCACGAGGTATATCGTATACCTAAGGTTATATATGGTATATCAGCCCTCGTATACGATCAGATTCTCTCGTGTTCTATATTTTTATATGGAATACAGATTGAGCAGAATTAGTGTTAACAATTATATATTTCACGAGGCATATCGTATACCTAAGGTTATATATGGTATATCAGCCCTCGTATAACCCTTGGAGTGATACATAGCACGAGGTTCTGTAGATTATTTCCGACGCGTTCGATCAGTCTGGTTAAGTGCCGCTAGCTCTTGTCGGTAAATGGATCGGTGACGATTTGGACAGGCCAGCAAAGGACTTTGTTTCCCTGTCAAGCAACACTCATACCGATATACAACTTGAATGGTTATATATCACATATAATAATTTTATATCGCATAACAAGCGGTCAGTAATCGTTCACTGAGCAGTAGTATATCCTATATTGAGCGGCCATATAAACGTTAATAAATGCATATTTCCGGAAAAACCCACATATGAAAAATACATATATGATACACACATGTGATACATACGTCGTGTATGGACCACACGTATATCGTACAGCAGGATCCGGATAACATACGCGCTCTCACGTTGAGTCAGGACCTAAAAGGCGAAGCGTTTAAATACGATCACAGTAGCTCTTTGACTGGTAAGTCTGTAAAAGGAAATTGCAAAATCTGTGCAATCTCGTTTGTTATCTTGCAAATGTTTAGGGTGCGGTAATCCGCGGTGTTAGGGGAGAGAGAGAGAGAGAGAGAAAACTGAAGGGCTTTGGCATCCCTATGGTATTTAAGGGGTGACGGTGATGCTTGGAGCGATGTATGGTAGGTAGGAGAGGGAATAGCAATGGAGAAAGAGAGAGAGAGAGAGAGAGAGAGAGAGAGAGAGGAGAGAGAGAGAGAGGAGAGAGAGAGAGAGAGAGAGAGAGAGAGAGAGAGGAGAGAGAGAAAAGGTTGGAGGTGTAGCGTAAGTCAACAGGTTCCTTGAAAGAGGGGTAGTGCAAGATTCCGAGGCTCAATAGATCAATTATTGATGGTCCGAAGGAATGGTCTGCCACAAAAAGAGACTCTTGAGAGCCGCTCTCAGACGCTTCCATCATTCCCAGGGTTTCTTACCACACGCTAGCTGAGGTCACCTGCGTGTCTGCCTCCTTAATTATAGCTACGAGAACCGGTAGTTAATGCAGGTCAAACAATAAAACGACCTTGGCTGCGACCTTTGGACAAAGCGTGCTGAGAAAACTGTGCATGGAACACGTGCCTTATAAAATGCATGCGCGCGGATATATATGCACACACGTGCGTGAAAACAAACACACACACTCACACACACACACACACCACACACACACACACACACACACACACACACACACACACACACACACACACACACACACACACACACACACAAGGAAAGGCTGACGGTGGTGGCGTGGCTGTGGTGGAGATGTGGTGGAGGCTGACTCCATACACAGTTTTCAAGTGTAGATATGATAGAGCCCAATAGGCCCAGGAACCTGTACACCTGTTGATTGACGGTTGAGAGGCGGGACCAAAGAGCCAGAGCTCAACCCCCCGCAAGCACAATTAGGTGAGTACAATTAGGTGAGTACAATTAGGTGAGTATACACTCACACACATACACACACACACACACACGTACGTGCATGCGAACTTTAATTAACAATAAACAATCTTTTTCAAAGGCAGAAGAATCATAGTTTCGGCAAGACTGACCATTATACACATAATTATACCCCATTGATACTTGAAAACCCGCCCCTATAATCCATACATATCCCTTTATATATCTCATGCTCGAATGATTCAACATTTTTCCTCACAGAAATCATATTCCAGGAGATATTTTTTTAATGTCTGTCTCATCAAGAGGTCTACTACCGAACTCGACCCCCTTCCCCACTCCTGTTCGACCCCCCCTCCCGTTCGACTCCCACCCCTTCCCTCTCTACCTCCCCCAACACCCACTAATGGCAACATAATGGAAGGGTCAGAGTTTAGAAATAAAATACCCATCGTGGAATTTAAGACCAACGTACATCTTGAAGTTGTTGGTGCATTTGCTATCTTACGATCGATATCCCAGTCAGCACATGTTGGGCAGACGACGTTGATAGAGCATCAACGTTGATAACGTCGATCCAACGCTATACCAAAATGCTTTACTCAGTACGGTACTTTTAAAGGGTAGAAAATGAAGGTCTACAGGACTACAGGTCCTATACTTTGTTGACTGGGTATGTTATAGACTACAGGTCCTATACTTTGTTGACTGGGTATGTTATAGACTACAGGTCCTATACTTTGTTGACTGGGTATGTTATAGACTACAGGTCCTATAGACTGGGGGAATTATAGGTCCTGACTGTTATAGATCGGGTCTTCATCAATTCAGTATAGTCTTCAGACCGTGTTGGAAGACATATGTACACTGTTTTGGCAATGTATTTTGGTCCAAGGCTTATTCTTCTATTCACACAATCGACTTGAAAATGGTCCAGGACGGACCGAAACGTCGTCGTCCCTTCAACTTCTAGTGTGTGGTCTGGTCAACATACTTCAGCCACGTTATTGTGACTCATCGCCTGCATAAGGCTTATTCTTCATGCCACAGACAATCAGTTGAACTGGTCGGTACAGCGGTCGTTTCTTGCAGGTCGGCGTTCGATCCCCCGATGGTCCAAAGGGTTTGAGGCTCCCCGTGATCTCGAAGCACCAGTCCTTGAACTAGCAGCACCAGTCCCTTGACCTCAAAGCACTGTAAACCCTTCACCTGCAAGCACTAGTTTCTTTACTAAGAAGTAACAGTCCTTTGACCTCGAAGCACCTGTCCTTTGACCCTGAAGCACCAGCTCCTTGACCTTGAAACCTCAGTCCCATCACCTTGAACCATCATTCCCTTTGCCTGGCAAGTAATTAACCATGAAGTATGCTGCTCAGTCGGACAGTATACTTCAAGACTACACAAAAACTGTATTTACACGGCTTCTTATGCTGCCACTCTTATGCTCACATTGCACGTCATCTGTGTATGTATGTATGTATGTATGTATGTATGTATGTATGTATGTATGTATGTATGTATGTATGTATGTATGTATGTGCCAGTCCCTCGACGTCTCGGCATCATTTCCCTGTTAATCTCAAGACAATACCTGGTACCAGGGAGACGTAGTGGTACCCCGTCTTTGCCTCCGTCTTTCCTTCTCTAAAATGCCAAGATACCAACCTGGAGGTCGAGGACCAACGCAATAATAGCCCTCCACCTGTTCCTCGAAAACGTACGAAGGGTTTCAATAAAAGTAGTAAGAACTCAGAGCTCCTTCCCTCTCTCCCCCTTTTTATCCATATTTCTATCTCCCTGTTTCTGTATGTTTATCTAACTCCCTTCCCACCTCTCTGCCTCTGTCTCTGTCTGTCTGTCTGTCTGTCTGTCTGTCTTTCTCTCTCTCTCTCTCTCTCTGTCTCTCTCTCTCTCTCTCTCTCTCTCTCTCTCTCTCTCTCTCTCTCTCTCTCTCTCTCTCTCTCTCTCTCTCTCTCTCTCTCTGTGTCTCTCTCTCTCTGTCTCTCTCTCTCTCTCTCTCTCTCTCTCTCTCTCTCTCTCTCTCTCTCTCTCTCTCTCTCTCTCTCTCTCTCTCTCTCTCTCTCTCTCTCTCTCTCTGATACCTCACAACGAACTTTCTTCAAAGAAAACTTTCTGGAGAATTACATTTTTTAGCATTCACGCTACATGGAAACTCACACTCTCCCACACACAAAGTTAAAAATAAGGGGGGTAACACATTTACAGAAAATGTCAAGGAGAGTGTGGGAGTAAACAGGATATTGCCTGGGTCCTTACAATAGGGAAAAGAGAAGTCCATTACCTAAGAGGCACGATGTCAAATGAAGCTGCACCGAAGGAAGGAATGAAGGAAGAAAGCACTATATTGCAGCTGGACACAACCACGACTGTGGCACCAGCCAGAATCTTCTTTCCCCCTGGATCCTAAGAGAAGGAGCAGAATCCCAACTGTGGCTGCTTACTATGATGCAGTAACAAAGCAGACACCGAAATACAGGTCGGTAGCCTATGTTGGCATGCTACGCTATTTGGCGCATGTCGCAAGAGACAGGCTAGTGGCACATCTGGAGATATGAGACTTTGGCAAATCACCAGCTTCACGATTCGTCAATCCTTCCTCGCCAATCTGATCACATTTAACGACCTAACGACATAAATGAGCTAAGACATTGATAAGTTGGCATACTGAATACCTGTAGTTGGCATACAAGTTGGCATAAGGAATGAACTGGGTGAACCATGAACAATGAAGCATAGGTGAAAAACTGAGTTCTGAACAAATCGAATGTAGCATGAAGTGAAAGAGTAAAGAGGCTTCAAATTATAGTGAGGCTTAAATGTAGATTTAACAGAGTCCTTTTGGCTCGGACATCTATACATCACCTATATATTGAGTACAACCTGAAACACACACACACACACACACACACACACACACACACACACACACACAGAGGAGTGTGTGAGCCAGATCTCAACCCTCGCAAGCAAAGAGCCAGAGCTCAACCCCCGCAAACACAACTAGGTGAGTACAGAGGCAGTGCTATTGTTTAGTGGGCCAAGTCAGCAACCACAATGCCAGGAGGCACAAACAAAGACGTGCCCTAAGATGCCCTCAGGGCTCCTACACTCCTCAAAAGGAGAAACTTTATTAATGCCTTCTCTCTCCTGTCGCTTTGTTTTGATGCCGCATTTAGTAAACACAATGGAGCGTGGAGCTTTACTCTCGCCTTCCTTCTCTTTAATACAGTTTTTGTCCTCTTGTAGATTTTCCTGAGCCTCGTGCTTTGGGGGTTTCCAAAGGGATAATATGTGCATGGGGGAGGTCCTTGAAGCAGAACGGGGCGATAGAACCAGTATCTTGGGTCACCAGAAACGAGTGATTTATCAATATAGATCACGATATACTGAAAGTTACGTTGGAAAGTCTCGTCGAACCGACAAGGAATACCTGTGTGTGTGTGTGGTGTGTGTGTGTGTGTGTGTGGTGTGTGTGTGTGTGTGTGTGTGTGTGTGGTATGTGTGTATGTGTGTGTGTGTGTGTGTGTGTGTGTGTGTGTGTGTTGTGTGTGTGTGTGTGTGTGTGTGTGTGTGTGTGTGTGTATGTGTGTGTGTGCGTGCGAGCTTTTGTGATGTTGAACTGGGTTTTCTTAAACTGTTCTCGTGGCTTAGATCTCCTTGTTCTGAAAATAGCTCCGTTGCAATCCTCAATTTTCTTTTTAGTTTATTTTTGAGCTTTACACGGTACGGATTCCACGCTGATGCTGGGTGTTGTGGTTTTTGATCTGACGTAAAATGGTGTTATAAGATTCCTTATTTAGTTTCTGTAAACGCCGTTCTTATTTTTGCTATCTTCATATATCCTACCGATGTTTTCCTCAGCATGAGAACTGGTTTTAGTTCAAGAATTATATCCATTTCCAAATAATTGTTACCTTTCCAGATTCCTTTAACTACTTTCCCCCTTATAGTGCAGATACATTGCATACAACGTAGATACATTGTAGATACAACGTTGGCCTTTCATTAAAGAAAAATATATGTCCACTATAGGTGCTTCGCGAGCTCTCTTCCTGATTATTCTAAAGATCACTTCACATGGAATGGAAATGCTATTGTGACCCTAATTTGTATTTTAAGGGTTTCCTGTCTCTCTCTTCTTTCTTAAATAACTGAAAGTTATTGTGTGTGTGTACTTAAATAACTGAAAGTTATTTAAGAAAGTTTGCAGGTGATACGACGACGGAGATCTCTCGGATTTCTTAAGTAGCCATGGTGAAGTGTCTGGTCTAGACGTACCATACTCCTTCGGGAGTATGGTACTCCTCCGTCTAGTTCCTTCTGGAACCTCCTTGCCTCTTCTTCAGTGATTGATTTACTGTTGCTTCTGGCTGACTCTCGTCTTAATTCCACCCTCGGTCTCCACTCTGGGTCGAGTTAAAAGAAAATCTCCTGGAACCTGTTGTTGGGGCTCCTTGCTCACCTGTTGTTAGGTTCCTTGGTCAACAGTTGGGTTCCTCAGTCACCTGTTGGGTTCATATCAAAGCAATTTGTACACATCTAAGCAACATGTATATCATCGCCTCATTTGGTAAGGTCACCTCTAGTTCATATTCTCAATTGTCTGCTTGTACAAGGACTAGTTTCTTCCCTCTCGTAGTCTGGCTCTTTTGTAGTCTTGCCTTCGGGGACACTAAAGCCCCGAAATCATCTCAAGATAACCTCAAGATAAGAGATTGCCCCT
>NC_091200.1:15862037-15908040 GCF_040958095.1 Procambarus clarkii | reverse complement strand
TTATCTTTGGATAAAACTCCGGTGTGTGTGTGTGTGTGTGTGTGTGTGTGTGTGTGTGTGTGTGTGTGTGTGTGTGTGTGTGTGTGTGTGTGTGTGTGTGTGTGTGCATGTGGGTGTGTGTGTGTGTGTGTGTACTCGTTTATTTTTGCATGTATGGTCGAGCTCAGCTCTTGGTTATACCTTACCATTTTACCGATCGTGTACTCCAATGTCTCTACCTATTTGTCCGCTGTCCACTCCATTGTTTTAGTAGTTGGCTTTTGCTACACCATCGCAGCTCTCTCTCTCTCTCTCTCTCTCTCTCTCTCTCTCTCTCTCTGGTACACGACAAGTTCCTGGAATTTCAGACTGCAGGTCGGGTGTTGTTATACGCCGGCCGGAACTTGCAGACTCGTGGCTGCAACAACTCTGGGAGATCC
Source organism: Procambarus clarkii (assembly GCF_040958095.1). NCBI lineage: Eukaryota > Metazoa > Arthropoda > Malacostraca > Decapoda > Cambaridae > Procambarus > Procambarus clarkii. Next base: position 15,907,621 of record NC_091200.1, on the reverse strand, counting down.
TGCGGGAAGAGCCCTAATTAACGAGTGTCATGTACTCACATTTCCTTTGCGACGAAACCTCCTAATTAGACCAATTTGCTTTCGGGCACTCCCACCCTCTGGCTATTGTCAGGGGGGGCAGGGGCTCCGGTGGTAGTAGTTACGATGGTGGTTCCCTGACTGAAGTGGTGTACTCGTCTACCATCCTACCATAGCTAGGATGGTAGATATGGTCAGCTTGTAGGGTTTTAATGGGTGGTTCAAGGTGGTTCCGGGTCCTCATTTTGGTGTGGAGGTGGTTGGGGATGGTTGGTGATTACTTGTTAGGTTACAGACTTGGGTGGTTGTGTGTGGGGGGGGGGGGGGGGGAGGGAGAGGGTGGTGAGGGGTGGGGGGAGAGGGGTGTCGGAACCCGAATTATACGTAGTTCTATTTTTTTAATAATTCGTCCATTTGTGTAGCCAGGTGACTGAAGGTCGTAACTTGGTCCTCAGAACTTTATTCTAAACTTTAATGTACAGAGCTTTACAAACTTTGATGTAATCTAAAGGCATAGGGTATGAAAAATAGGGCCAAAAGTGTTGTTCTTTATTATACACATTAAATGTATAATATTATGTATAAATGTATAATTACTTTTGTATAACTCTGATTCTTGTGTATCACGAGTTACCATATGTCCATGAATAAGTCAGTACAGCGTCACATTTGCGTCTTGCAGAGTCCGCGTTCGATTCCGATGGTTCAGTTAAATTTTTACTTCCTTCACTCGATCCTCATAGCCTTAGCTCTTGGGCTCGCCTCGTATCACTCTTCTTAGGCTGTTCTCATAACCCTTCCAAGTGCTGAATAACCATATGACTTTACCTCTACTGATAATTGGTTTACCTATCATTGAATGATTTTTTTGGTTATGTTAAGCAGGGACCAGAAGGGAAGGGAAGGGAAGGGAAGGGACCAGAAGGGAAGGGACGGAAAGGAAAGGGAAGGGAACTATCAGGAAAAAGCGCCGAGCCATTACGTCTATATAGCACTTGGAAGGGGTCAGGATAAGGATTTGGGATGGGACGGGGGGAAGAGAAGGGTGCCCAACCACTTGGACGGTCGGGGATTGAACGCCGACCTGCATGAAGCGAGACCGTCGCTCTACTGTCCAGCTGGGACCCGAGAGAAATGCATAAGCTTAATACACACACACACATAATACACTGACTGTATAAAATAAATCCAATCATCTATAAATTTGATATTACATAAAATGAAATCAATCGTAAACCAGTTAAAGTGCAAAACTATTTAATTATTTTCATCAACTTTGCTATTGATTACTATACATATGAAAAGAAAGAGTTAAACAGTTGGCAGTGTAAAAATTATTGAATAATTTTTCAAGTTAAGAGGATTATTTAGGTTGGTAGTTAGCAATCAAGATGTCGCCCGAGGGAGATTACAGTGATTAGGTTGTGTTCATCTCCGCTCCTCCTCTCATTACCTCTCCAACTTATGACATCTTTAGGCGGCCGGGACGCTGTCTGAGATGGGCGGTGGTAGGGAAGAAAGTGGGTGAGATGGGTGCAGTGGTAGGCAGAAAGTGGCATGGGTAGTGTGGGGGCAGAAAGTGGAATATGGGTGCAGCTGGGAAGGGAGGTAGAAAACTGTGTGAGATGAGAAGGGTGAAGTACTTCAAAGATATATAGTGGAAAACACACAGCTTTCATCCACATCACGAAATGCAAATCCATAATATCGTAGAAAATAAATAACATTTCATTCACGTAGACCTTCGGGAGAGTTATTGAAATCGGGAGTCTAGAATACGTAGACTTTTCCGGGTCAACTAGGCCACGTACAGGACGCACTCTAATGATATATGTCCCTGTATAGCCAACCATCCTGCTAGATGGATATTTTTTTTTAGTTACTCGCAACTATAGCACTTGACACAAACTATATATATATATATATATATATATATATATATATATATATATATATATATATATATATATATATATATATTTATACATATATATATATATATATATATATATATATATATATATATATATATATATATATATATATATATATATATATATATATATATTTATACATATATATATATATATATATATATATATATATATATATATATATATATATATATATATATATATATATATATATATATAGGTGTATTTTTGGAGCTATATAGATGTTAAAAACGTGACGTTAAATATAGATGTTAAAAAATACAGATGTTAAATACAGATATTAAAAACCAGACATACGTATCCCCATATCTGTGATGTTAGGAATATAGATATTGCTAAAAACAATTCTGACATGAATAATAAGAGACTCTCAGATGCGTAAAAACCACTAGTATAAAAATGGACAGATTGTTTAGATCTGATACTGTGTGTGTGTGTGTGTTAGAGAAATAGATATATAGTAGATATGATAGATAAAAAATAGATCGGGAGTCGGTACATTTCACAACCGACGGTTAAAAAGTCGGGGTCCAAGAGCTAACGACTCGATCCTGCAGGCACAAATATTAAACACACACACAGTAAGCGGCAGGTTAGATGCCCAGCGCACCCATTAATTACTCTTTTTTTTCAAATGAATTTGTTCGTTTCTGATTAAATTTGTGTCCAATACAGCTGCAAGCTTTTAACTATGAAAAATATTAATTTTAAAATCAACCAGAATATAATTGAAACAAACTGACATTTGTGAGAAAACATGCACTAAATTGCTTTAATAAAATCCCATGTGTTTGAAGGTGTACATTGTGGATTGTATATTATATATATATATATATATATATATATATATATATATATATATATATATATATATATATATATATATATATATATATATATATATATATATATATAATATACGTGTATAGGTTCCTCTCTAGAACAAACGTAAGCTGAGATAAATCCATTTTGCTGCTGATCTTGAATACGTTTAAGCGATGGTCAAAAATGTGATTTAGAAAACACTGAACTTTGCAACAAATGCAACTGCTTACATAAACGATAACGGGAAGCATAACTGTCCCCCTGAACGCTTACGTGTTGCTACAGCGTCAGTTAGGGACGGGGGAGAGGGAAGTTTTCCTCAGGGAAAAGGATAGAAGGAGAGGCAGGGGTTGGCTGGAACGATCTCGTTACGGATTTACCAATTATATTAATCTTCTCGTACAGCCTGTGTAATTATCGTAGCCTATACAATGATCCCCTTCATAAGAGATAAACACGAATGTGGCCAAGAATTTGACGTTGGATTTTTCTAATTGGTTGAGTTTTATTACAGAATTGGTGTATTATTATTATTATTATTCAATTTAATACACAATTACATGGTTGTGTTTATTATTACTAATTATACTCATTTTTATTTGGTTGTGGGCTGTGTTGTGAGGTGTTGTGGGCTGTGTTGTGAGGTGTGGGCTATGTTGTGAGGTGTGGGCTGTGTTGTGAGGTGTGGGCTGTGTTGTGAGGTGTGGGCTATGTTGTGAGGTGTGGGCTGTGTTGTGAGGTGTGGGCTGTGTTGTGAGGTGTTGTGGGCTGTGTTGTGAGGTGTGGGCTATGTTGTGAGGTGTGGGCTGTGTTGTGAGGTGTGGGCTGTGTTGTGAGTGTGGGCTGTGTTGTGAGGTGTTGTGGGCTGTGTTGTGAGGTGTGGGCTATGTTGTGAGGTGTGGGCTGTGTTGTGACGTGTGGGCTGTGTTGTGAGGTGTGGGCTGTGTTGTGAGGTGTGGGCTGTGTTGTGAGGTGTGGGCTGTGTTGTGAGGTGTGGGCTGTGTTGTGAGGTGTGGGCTGTGTTGTGAGGTGTGGGCTATGTTGTGAGGTGTGGGCTGTGTTGTGAGGTGTGGGCTGTGTTGTGAGGTATTGTGGGCTGTGTTGTGAGGTGTTGTGGGCTGTGTTGTGAGGTGTTGTGAGGTGTTGTGGGCTGTGTTGTGAGGTGTTGTGAGGTGTTGTGGGCTGTGTTGTGAGGTGTTGTGGGGTGTTGTGAGGTGTTGTGGGCTGTGTTGTGAGGTGTTGTGGGCTGTGTTGTGAGGTGTTGTGGGCTGTGTTGTGAGGTGTTGTGGGCTGTGTTGTGACGTGTTGTGGCATGGTCTGGAAAGCGTTCTAAACTCGATTTCTTTACCAACACTGATTTATTAATCTCTAAAAGAATTTTCAGTTGGTCATATACACATGTTGTTTCCTTTGGCCGTCAAAGGTAACTGATATCAATAAATTGTTTATGAAAAATAAACAACGAATTAATAGGGGGACAATTTATTTAACACATGATTTGGGATTGATGGAATAGGTTGTCTAAATGTTCATGTGTACGTGAATTTCTTTATTTCTTTTCACAAAGATTCCTTCCCAAAGGAATCTGTGTTTGTGTGTACACTTCCAAGGTCTGCCAAGGAAGGAGCTGAAGCTCTGAAGAAGTGTACTTAACTAGGTGTTTATATTAGACCATCTTGGTACAGAATGAATGGTCTTGTATTACGTTTCTGTAATATTTTTCCGTTTATTTCTCTTCATAATCTCTCCTTCCTCTCTCTCTCTCTCTCTCTCTCTCTCTCTCTCTCTCTCTCTCTCTCTCTCTCTCTCTCTCTCTCTCTCTCTCTCTCTCTCTCTCTCTCTCTCTCTCTCCCTCTCTCTCTCTCTACCCTCCACGAGATCGTCTACACCGCCGCCAGTAACCACCCTCGTTCTCGCCCCTCTACAGGAAGATGGCCGGCGGCGGCAGCGGCGGAGGAGGGGGGCCTCGCGGAGCTGGGGGCGTCGAGCGTAACAGCGCCGGCACCACCGTTCAGTGCGGCCCCCACCAGTACCGCCTGGGCCTCTACGGCTGGCGAAGACGTTGCCTCTACGCCCTGGTGTTGCTCCTCCTCGTCATGGTCATCCTCAACCTGGCCCTCACGCTCTTCATCCTCAGAGTCCTCGACTTTACTACGGTGAGGCCTGCATATGTTCGGACGGGCAGCGGTAGAGGACTGTTTCTTGGAGTTCGAAATAGGGTGTTGGTTTTAGGAGATTAGGCTGTTGGTTTAGGAAGATTAGGCTCTTTGTTTAGGGAGATTAGGGTCTTCGTTTAGGGAGATTAGGCTCTTCGTTTAGGGAGATTAGGGTCTTCGTTTAGGGAGATTAGGCTCTTCGTTTAGGGAGATTAGGCTCTTCGTTTAGGAAGATTAGGCTCTTTGTTTAGGGAGATTAGGCTCTTCGTTTAGGGAGATTAGGCTCTTCGTTTAGGGAGATTAGGCTCTTCGTTTAGGGAGATTAGGCTTTTCGTTTAGGGAGATTAGGCTCTTCGTTTAGGGAGATTAGGATATTCGTTTAGGGAGATTAGGCTCTTCGTTTAGGGAGATTAGGCTATTCGTTTAGGGAGATTAGGCTCTTCGTTGAAGGAGATTAGGCTCTTCGTTGAGGGAGATTAGGCTCTTCATTGAGGGAGATTAGGCTCTTCCTTTAGGGAGATTAGGCTGTTCGTTTAAGGAGATTAGGCTCTTCGTTTAGGGGGATTAGCCTCTTCGTTTAGGGAGATTAGGCTCTTCGTTTAGGGAGATTAGGCTGTTCATTTAGGAAGATTAGGCTGGGTATTGTGGGGGGGGGAAGGTTTAAGGGTTTATATTTCCCAAAGTGGACAAAATGTATTATTTTTTTAAGGGATGAGTTATTTTTCTGTAAGTGGGGTGGAGTTTATTTTTAAGTTGAGGTTCAAGAATTCTTCAGTGAGATGGAATGGTGAAAACTTGCAGAATGTTGTAAGGTGACGTTGACAAGCTGACAGAATTGTCCTAAAGATGTCTGCTTGACTTCAAACCAAGTAAATGTAAGGTGATGAGCGTGGTTGAGTTAGGGAGCAGACTTCAGGAACAACAGATTTCGGAATCTGAAAAAGACTAATATTTATAGACATAACACCACACAGGTCTCCAATAGCTCGAACCAACAGACTCTCATCAGTGGCTTATGCAAAGAAGACAATTAACATCCCAGTAGCTTTCAGACCTTAAAACATAAGAATTTAGGGCACCGTTCACAACTGTGAACGGTGCCCTTAATTACGTATTCCAATACTGTGAGACCAGTATTGGAATATGTAGCTCCTGCATGAAGCCCATATTGAAAGATAAGAGATATGGGCTCATATCTCTTATCTACTATCTACATATATCTCTTATGAGATAAAGTATATTAGATAAGCGTCTGCATAGAAGAGATATGACTGCGACGTATCAAATCCCAATTTAGCCCTATAAACAAATTTCATAAAGATGAAAATATTTACCTAATTCGGCAGTAAAACAAAACGCCATTGAGAGATGCCTGAGACGTAGGAATATTAAGAAAGATGATAGACAGCTTTCACACGGGGACCAAAAGATAGACTGCTTCATCCCCCAAGCATAATAAGGTGAATACAATTAAATACTCTCGTACACACCGAACTACGACACACAATACGACCTCACATACCACCACTCCTCTCCCATCCCCCCCAACACACATACAGGAAGCCAGAAACAACAAGCTGGCTGAACAAAATTTATCAGAATACGAAAACGCAGGCAAACGTTTTCTTCCTGGGAAACTCTCTACCCGAATTACATTACAAATGTTGACGCTTCCTCCGGTTTAGACAAATTTGACTTTATGTATAATTTTTCTTTCTTTTTAACTTGTTTCATTGGCACGTAGAGCGTTTCTATACCTGCACGCATACAATATAATTTGCGTTAACTCTGACGCTGTTATATATGCCTCTCTTCCCCCCAAACACACACCGAAACTACGACGTTGGAACAACGTTCGAACAAGTTTTAACACCTCCTAACCAGTTATAACAACCAATATAACAAGTTGTAACAACGTTCTAATACGTCATAAACACGTTAAGCCAAGATGTAACAACTTTATTACAAGTTGTAACAAGCGGAAAATAGAGACAGTTTTGGTTTGTGTTTTCAGGGTTTCTCCTGTGCTCCAATCCTGTCATCTGCTATTATTTTCTACCACTTCAGTGCGTTTTATCGATTGATTTTTCCTCGCACTTAGATGATGTGAAGAGCGAGAAGTCTCGCAGTTTGTCACCAGGGATTTGCTTCTTTCTCGTCTTCGAACGGAGACCATTTTATGCTTTAGCAACGACTTGAGAATGGTCCAGGACGGACCGAAACGTCGTCGACCCTTCACCTTCTAGTGTGTGGTCTGGTCAACTTACTGCAAACTGCAAAAAAAAATCAAATTTTATTAGAAACATATACAGTATATTGTATTAAAAGTACAAATGGAAAAGCTTTTAAGATCTATAATGCTTTATGAGAGTAGCCTGGCTGATGGTTATATTGAATAGTGTTAAATAATGGCTGTAACCATTATGGTAATTACTAACGGTAGACGAGAACAACTAATGGTAAGCTTCGTTGATAGTTGAATGAATGTTAAGTGAAACAAATTAATGCTTCACGCAAGTAACTAATGGTTGTATTGGTCGCTGGTGACAAAATAATTAAGAAAGTAGTTAACTAATGGTTGTGGAGATAATAGTTCATGATAGAAACCAATACACTGTGAAGGTTTAAAGCGAATACAATGGGTTTCGAGAGAAACTAATGGCATTTATCCATGGCGGTGAAATCATTACTTCTCTAAATTGATAACGGTGACACTTGGTGGTACAAGTATAACGGTTTACGAAGAATGATTAACGTTAGTACAGCATACGAGAAGACAGTAACGGCTCACAGGAGCAACTATGAAATTGCGTTGACCTGGTAGTGTGGCTGGAGAATCCCAGCCACAGAGAGAGAGAGAGAGAGAGAGAGAGAGAGAGAGAGAGAGAGAGAGAGAGAGAGAGACACACACACAGAAGCATGCTGTGCTACGGTCCAAGCATCACTGGGTTAATGCAGCACTGACACAGCACGAGAACAGAGGCACGCGGAAGCTTTCACAGCACACTGCCAGTGGTCAACAGGCAACGTCAACATGCCACCATATAGGAACAACTCGCCATGGAATAGGAGACATTCTCTATCATATAAGAATATTTCGGCGTCATATAGGAACACAACTCGATATTTTATATATTCCCGCACCTCGACACTACATAGCAACAGCTCGACACCATAAACACCTCATAGGTTCCTCATAGGAGCACCTCAACATCGTATAGGAAGAACTCGTCACTATATAGGAACAACTCAGTATTTTATAGGAATAACTCGTTATCATATAGGAATAACTCGGTATCATATAGGAACAACCAGGCAATCATGCAATACCAGAGAAGCACAACAGAAGGATCACAACACGACACAACGTGTTGTGATAATTCCACCTACAACCTACACACACACACACACACTAGGATTTTCCTAAAGCACCAACTTGCCACCATACTGAAGTCCAGGAAACGAGAACGTCAAAAATAATACAGCAACTAACTATACCGTAGAGAAGGTTGCACGCATGGTAAATAGGAATATTTCTCAATCATGGGTGACTTCACCCATGGTAACATAGACTGGGAAAATAGGGAGCCTCTTAGGGGCACAAGTCATGGAGGGTTAAACTAATGGTGGCAGTCATGAGAAACTTACTAATCCAGTATGTCAATGTACCGATAAAGAGTACTTTACGCTCAGTGAAATACGTTAGGAAAATCAAACTGTGGAGCCCCCTTTTGCGTATATTCAAACACTGTTTCCTAAGGTTTTAATATCTTATAAAAGTAAGGGTAGTCGTTCTTGTAAAGGATCAGAAGATGGAAGACTACCAGACAGAACATTTTTGTTATAAGGAAGAGGGGAAAACAAATTCGATGGGTAAATCCCCACAAAACATTACGAAACGATTTTCCTGAAGTTCTTGGAAGAAGCCGACAAGCCTTTTTTTTCTTTCCGCGGTGAAAAAGAGAAAAGATAAGATTAACCCAAGGTTTAATAAAGATGTAAGGATGAAAATCGTTCAAACATGAGGTCTTGCAAAAACTACTGGAGCTAGAAGATGAAAAAACAATCATATTAGAGGTTCAGGAGTGTGTATATGTCAGAGTGAGAAGCTGAGAGGTAGTCTCGAATATGACGTAGTAAATCACATGGAAACCTCCCCCTGCGTCAAATTTGTATAACAAATGAAATAATAGAAAAGGAATAGATGATCAAATTAAGTAAAATAAAGGACACATTCACAGAATAAGTCTATAGAGTAATTGTGAGAAATTCCACAGACGATTCATGTTGGTTTTCGGAAAAGAGATGACAAAAAGCTATGTGAGCCAGACCAGACCTCAATATTGGGTACTAAAAATGGAAGTTGAATGAAGTTCTCATTTATTCACACACACACACACACACACACACACACACACACACACACACACACACACACACACACACACACACACACACACACACACGCACACACACACACACACCAACACATCACCACAACACATCACCACAACACATCACCACAACACATCACCACCAACACATCACCACAACACATCACCACCAACACATCACCACAACACATCACCACAACACATCACCACCAACACAACACCACCAACACATCACCACAACACATCACCACCAACACATCACCACAACACATCACCACAACCACAGCACCACCAACACAGCAACCCCCACGTGTACAGCTGTCACCAGTGGCTCCTCCACATCACCGCCGACACCCACCAACACCAAAAATAAACTCCAAGTTTCCTGCCCCACTATTTTTCTGGATTGCGTTTCCATGCATTCTGGAAAACTTTTAAGAGACTTCCTTCTTTGACAGGGAGAGACGGGCGGCGTCCTCCCTGTCACCACGAAAGGGGATGAAAGTAGGGTGACACCTTCTCTGTCATCCACATGGAGAAGCGGGAGATGTTTCTTCCCCCCGTCAACATGGATATGTTGCGGAGTCCTCCACATGGCCACCACCATCAGGTGACAGTAAAGTGAAAATGGCCGTCTGGAACAGAAAAGGCCAAATGTTGTTTCGACTCTCCTTGTGTTGGATGGGCCAAGAATCCCAGCGACAAATCTAGTTTAGAATATACTTTATTTTATTTTGTTTTGTAACACGTCACTTAGCAGTGAGGGCGATGTCCTGCCGGACATTATGGAGAGGTGGGGGACGTCCACCCAGCCACCATGGGGAGGAGGGGGACGTCCACCCAGCCACCATGGGGAGGAGGGGGACGTCCACCCAGCCACCATGGGGAGGAGGGGGACGTCCACCCAGCCACCATGGGGAGGAGGAGGACGTCCACCCAACCACCATGGGGAGGAGGAGGACGTCCACCCAGCCACCATGGGGAGGAGGGGGACGTCCACCCAGCCACCATGGGGAGGAGGAGGACGTCCACCCAGCCACCATGGGGAGGAGGGGGACGTCCACCCAGCCACCATGGGGAGGAGGGGGACGTCCACCCAGCCACCATGGGGAGGAGGGGGACGTCCACCCAGCCACCATGGGGAGGAGGGGGACGTCCACCCAGCCACCATGGGGAGGAGGGGGACGTCCACCCAGCCACCATGGGGAGGAGGGGGACGTCCACCCAGCCACCATGGGGAGGAGGAGGACGTCCACCCAACCACCATGGGGAGGAGGGGGACGTCCACCCAGCCACCATGGGGAGGAGGGGGACGTCCACCCAGCCACCATCGGGGTTGTGTTGGGTTGAAGGGTTTAACAGGAACAACCAACAGGCGACCACTGGAAAAATCTAGAGAGAGTTGTTCTTACTCAGACCAACATCATCCAGCCCGAGCTCCCTTCTCCCCAAACACCCCCCAAGAGCCGTCATCTGCCAAATCCCTCATAGTGGCGGAGACGACAGGAAATCTGACGTGATGCAATTGCTACTGACAGCAGAGGGCCGTCCGTGACCCCGCACAACCCAGCTTCAGGAAAGACGGTCATTAAAATTACAATCACAGGTTCTCTTTCATTTTCTTCTCTCGTTGAATGATTCACATTAATGGCACAAATATGCTTCACTAAGGTGTTGACAGGCCCAGTGCCTGGAATATAAGAGAGAGAAAGAGAGAGAGAGAGAGAGAGAGAGAGAGAGAGAGAAAGAGAGAGAGAGAGAGAGAGAGAGAGAGAGAGAGAGAGAGAGAGAGAGAGAGAGAGAGAGAGAGAGAGAGGAGAGAGAGAGAGAGAGAGAGAGAGAGCGCAACACATGGCTGAAACAAGATACGAAAATGGCCGAGATTTGTATTTACAATTTTTATACCTGAGCGACGCGACGGACCGGAGAAGCAATTGTTAAAATATGGAAATAAATACAGATGGGGCCGGCGGAGGAGCAAGAAATGGTGAGCCAAACGCCCCATGGCTCCCCCACACCCACCCTAGGCATTGGAATACCATCAGCGCTTATTTATTTGGGGATTAGATTGAATATAATATCTGTTTCCAGTCCGGTGTTGGGGGAGGGACGAGTCTTGCGTGGGATGTCGAGGGGCAATTGGCTATCATAGCTAGATATGAGGGGTTATATATGGCTGTAAGATTGGTGTTGATGGCTCTGTGGTTGGTAGTGGTGGTGTTGATGGTGGCGTGGTTTGTGGTGGTGATGGGGCCATTTTTGTTTGCGGTTGGTGGTGGTGGCATTTGATTGATAACGATGCATGTTAAGCCAGCTGAGGTGTATAGTGTAACTATTAACTGCTGTTGGTTACTAACAATCATTTGCCACAATCTTGTCCTTTCCTCATTGGCTTATTCACTCACACTAAACTACACAAGCACTCACACACACACAGACATCTGCGGTGGCCGGTGGCTTACTGGACAGCACGCTGGACGCGTGATCCTGTGGTCCTGGGTTCGACTCCCGGCGCCGGTGAGAAACAATGGGCAGAGTTTCTTTCACCCTGATGCACCTATTGCCTAGCAATAAATAGGTACCTGGGAGTTAATCAGCTGTCACGGGCTGCTTCCTGGAGTGTGTGTGTATGTGTGGTGTGGGGGAAAAAATAGCAGTAACAGTTGATTGACAGTTGAGAGGCGGGCCGAAAGAGCAGAGCTCAACCTCCGCAAGCACAAATAGGTGAACACACACACACACACACACACACACACACACACACACACACACACACACACACACACAGATTCAACTATTGGCCACTTAATCTAATGGCGGCTTTTATGGGGATATGAACCCTGTGGTTTTGGAATGGCCTTGCCATTTTCTCTCACTTTCTCCAGATGTATTTTAAAGGTGTTCAGTGTCCTATCTGTTGAGACGTTAGCAGGTCGACTTTTCCATGGTTTTAGTACTCCTCTTGAGATGATGTTTTTCTTCCTGATGGTTCTGAACTGATGCTCGTGAAGTAAAATGTTATCCACTTAATGTGTCACGTTAAAAGATCTTCATAAAACTGGAGTAGATTATTTTGAGGTAGATTACCTTAAACTCAATGAAACCTTAAGTGCATGCAGCACTTGGTATCTAGAGCTGGAAAAGGTATGTACCACTCTTCATTGCCATTCTAAAAGCCTAACCCAACCCAACCCAACCTATCCTATGCTTATCTAACCCAACCCAATCCAACCTATCCTATACTGATCTAACCCAACCCAACCCAACCCGACCAGGTGGAGGCCTGGTCGACGACCGGGCCGCGGAGACGCTAAGCCCCGGAAGCACCTCAAGGTAACCCAACCTATCCTCTCCTGATCAAATATAACCCAACCCAAACTAACCTAGCTTATCCACTCCTAATTTAACATAATCCAACCTAATCTAACCTATCCTATCCTCATCTAACATAATCTATCCTAACCTGACTGAATCGAAACTCACGACGAAAAGAATAAATCAAATGTTTTGTTTCATTCATGGTATATATGAGGTGTGTGACGTCACAATGATGTAATGATGCTTACGTCAGTGCAGGGTTTAGCTCCTATTGGGGTCAGAGGTCACATCCTGACGTCAGAGGGTCAGTGTCGTCGTGGAGTCAGAGGTCACATCCTGACGTCAAGCCGCCAACGACTCAATTACGTGTCTCGTCATCAAATCTGGATAGAGTATTTCGCGCCGTGCAATTGCTTCTGGATCAGAGAATAAGTGATTGTTTTTGTTATATTTAAGGCTAAGCGTATGTTTTTAATTGTTATTGATGATGGTTTAAAGAATGTGTGGTTGTATATGAACTTGGAACACTTGGTTGTATATGGAACATAATTGTATTGGTGATCCTGCTGTCTGTATTTACGGACCTTGGCTGATTCCCTGTGGGTGGTAGCACAACTCGGATGTGCAACACTCATGTCAGTATAGGTGTTAGCACCGGTTTGTACGTATAGTGATCATACCGCTTTTCATTGTATCTTCGATATACTGTATAATGTTTTCTGTATAGCGTTTTTCAGTGAGAGTGTATGAGTGTGTTTTAGCTATCTATCCATCCATTTATTCTATTAACCATTTTATTTATACGCCACAACATATTGCAATATCTCATGCTTATTATACTCAAGGTCATAAGCCAACTTCAGAATAGCACCAAATTACGCAAAAGTATATGCTTTAATTACAAAAAAGTCCATTTTTTGTAATCAAGCCTTTTTTTTGAGGTACCTGCATTTTAACGGTGCTGTAATTACTCAACGTTGTAGTGCCAGAGTTTAATAACGTTTAACAACGATAGGAAGCAAAGGTCTGTACGAGCGAGCCCTTCTGGTGTATGAACTGTGGTAGCAGACGAAGCATTGCCCTGTCTTCGATTTCCACTTCTTAATTACATAATAACACAGAAGGTGGAGTAACGTCCCTATAATACAGAGACATTAATATTCCTCATGTAGATCGCCTCCGCTGCGAAAGTATATCCAGAATGACGTGAAAATTCCGGGTCACAGTAGTGATGAATTGCTCGACCGAGACATGATTATCGCTGTTTTGTTCTCCAGCTGAGGTATGAAGGCCCAGCTGTTGTTCACCAGCTGAGGTATGAAGACCCAGCTGTTGTTCTCCAGCTGAGGTAAGGACCAGCTGCTGTTCTCCAGCTGAGGTATGAAGGCCCAGCTGTTGTTCTCCAGCTGAGGTATGAAGGCCCAGCTGTTGTTCTCCACCTGAGGTATGAAGGCCCAGCTGTTGTTCACCAGCTGAGATATGAAGGCCCAGCTGTGCATTCCCGCGAACACCGTCACATCGGCCGGGCAAGCATGGCAAATCTGCGCTATTTCTGACAGTGTTAGTAAATTTATGACTGTACCGGGAAGCTTGTAAAGGCTTTGGTTCCCTGAGCGCGACAACTCAGAAAGTTTCAACCCCCGGCACTATATATTTTTTGTTTGTGTGAGGTCACGAAACTTTCAAAGTTAAAATCGTCGGGGATTACAACTCGCGAGGCTTATGTTCGTAACGAGAAAAAAAGAATTAACGATAATTCTTTCGTTAACCAAATCCTCCTGGATAAGGGTCGAGGTCGAACCCTCGAATATACCTCTTATATCCCTCCTTGCCTTATCCTCGAATACCTTTTTTTTCTCCTTTCGTGTTCTTGATATCTTCATAATGCATCCAAAATTCACTAGTGCATGCCACTGATCACATGCTCCTGTGTGACTAATCATGCTTTGAGAGGAGGATTTTTACTACCAAGGAGTTGACTAACTCACAGTCGACTTGATAATGTTTCAGGACGAACCGAAACGTCGCCGTCACTTCACTTTCTACCGTGTGGTCTGGTCAACACCACTTAGGAAGCGTTCACAACAAACTATTTAACCAGGCGACTGTGTGAGTCAACTATGCACCAGAGCTTAAATATAGGTGGCTGACGATTACACACTCGAAATGTTGAGCGAAAATGTTTCGAAAATCCAGTGAGTCTAGTAATGTTTGATCGCCGATGATGACCTGGAGAATGTCACAATATGCATGAGATTCTTTATGGCTAAACCACAACATAGAGTTGTGGTTTACAACTCCTGGTTGTTTATTATGATGGATCTGGCGGAGAACCTTGAGAGCATTGGCCGGATACATAGCAGTAAGGCCACTAACATCTCTCCAGTTGTTGGAGACTCTGATGTTAATTTAACTTTGAATCAACGCTAATCATGAAATATTTTGCCCACGGGAGTTGCGTTCTCATAAAAACAGTGAGGTTTATTCAGCTTAAACTCAAACTACTGTTATAAGCTTGAGTGTGCAAATAACATACTGTGATAACTTGCGGGAGAGAGAGAGAGAGAGTGTGAGAGAATGTAATTCTCTCAACTATACTTATACCCCTTGGCTGTTGTGCTGTGCAGTGCTGTGCAGTGCTGTGCAGTGAGACCCTCGCCAACGGTTTTGATAAACCCTAGAACTCTTGAACACGTCAGTGAAGCACAGAGTTTACCCAATTAGATGCGTGTGTATGGTTGAAACTGCATTCTGATTGGTGCTCTATAAGTAAGCTTTAACCTAACAGATACGAAGTGTGAGTTCAGCAATCTCGCTTTGAGCTCCATCTCGTAATTTAACGGGAAGGTTACGTAGGGGTAAAGACGTGAACTCTTCTAGAACACTCCAGTTCCACCCCTCCCTATACGCCATAGCAACTTCTGGTCTACTCTCCTGCGTCAGTCGAGTAGAAGCAGCGCCTGGTGTGGGTTCCATTCACCAAGAACATGGGAAATGCGTGATGGTGTGTGTGTGTGTGTGTGTGTGTGTGTGTGTGTGTGTGTGTGTGTGTGTGTGTGTGTGTGTGTGTGTTTGTGTGTGTGTGTGTGTGTGTGTGTGTGTGTGTGTGTGTGTGTGTGTGTGTGTGTGTGTGTGTGTGTGTGTGTGTGTGTGTGTGTGTGTGTGTGTGTGTGAGCTGGCTCAAGAGGAAGTAAACTATTGTCAGTTTGCATATTCATTATTGACTCACCTGAGCTCACTCAGGTCGTACTTTGCGACCCAGATGAGCTTAGGTGATTCACCTTGTCTATGATCTAGTGCGGCCATTTCTAGCAAGGACTCCTACCAGGTGAATGTATTTCCCCTCATGTCAGTCTTATATGCATGAAAATATTTCCCCGAGCATCACTTTGAGCTCCTAACTGTCCCTTGCATACGTGGATTGGTAATAAGCAGTCGCTATTGCCTGAGGTATTCGTATTACCACTGTTAAGTTACGTTACCATCACGTCACCTGGATATCACCGGCAAGCGGAGATAATGTGTGTAGATTTGCCTATGACACATCTTAAAGTAAAGACAATTATCCCCATTTCCATGTGTATACACATTTTCGTTTTACGTTTGATAAAGTAGATCATTTCACCCTCATATTACAAACTTTGCCGTATCTGTCTCACAAACGGATCCCATAGCCTGTAACTAGCCCTGTCAACAAATTCTATGACTTCTCTGCACCATCAGGTCAAGACCAGACACGACCTATAATTGGCCAGATCTCCTCAAGATCTTGTGCCAGTTGCTCTAGACATTTTACCCTATTAATTGATAGCTGTTGTGAGCAGTTGACATAGCTGCCCTGCCCAGCTGCACACATACCTCAGCGGTCCAAGGATAAAGTAATCATGGACAGGGTGGAAGAGGAAGGGCGTATCAACACCAAGTACAGCTAAAAAAGGGGATCAAGTTAATTCTCAATTCACCATTTCCGTGAACATGAGGACCCATGTTGTGTGGTGGTGGCCGGAGGAGGAGGAGGAGGGGGAATATGAGAAGAGGGAAAGTTGAGATGTCTGACAGATGTGTCGCTTTCCAGACGAGAATCGCAGCATTTCTGCGACTCTCGCGGCTTATCTCTTAAAGTTACAAGAGTTCGACAAGTGTTGCCTCAACCCGAGGCTTGGTCGACCCCGGGTCTGGTCGACCTAGCGTCTGGTCGACAAGTTGGGGGTCTTCTTGCTGGTGTAAGATTTTGTCAGCTTTATTGATCTCACTATACAGGCGTGACAACAATATCTCATTCAAGATTGAGGCAGAATATTAGCACACACTGCCCCAGGTATCGTAAAACCATAGGAGGCAAGGAAGCTGCAGAAGTGAGAGTACCCCCAGATAGAGGTCAGATGTGTAGGAGATTAGGGTGTCCCACAGAGAGGTCAGATGTGTAGGAGATTAGGGTGTCCCACAGAGAGGTCAGATGTGTAGAAGATTAGGGTGTCCCACAGAGAGGTCAGATGTGTAGGAGATTAGGGTGTCCCACAGAGAGGTCAGATGTGTAGGAGATTAGGGTGGCCCACAGAGAGGTCAGATGTGTAGGAGATTAGGATGGCCCACAGAGAGGTCAGATGTGTAGGAGATTAGGGTGGCCCACTGAGAGGTCAGATGTGTAGGAGATTAGGATGGCCCACAGAGAGGTCAGATGTGTAGAAGATTAGGGTGACCCACAGAGAGGTCAGATGTGTAGAAGATTAGGGTGGCCCACAGAGAGGTCAGATGTGTAGAAGAATAGGGTGGCCCACAGAGAGGTCAGATGTGTAGAAGATTAGGGTGGCCCACAGAGAGGTCAGATGTGTAGGAGATTAGGGTGGCCCACAGAGAGGTCAGAAGTATAGATTAGGATGCCCCCACAGAGAGGTCAGATGTATAGGAGATTAGGGTGGCCCACAGAGAGGTCAGATGTGTAGAAGATTAGAATGCCCCACTGAGATGTCAGATGTTTAGGAGATTAGGGTGGCCCACAGAGAAGTCAGATGTATAGAAAATTAGGGTGACCCACAGAGAGGTCATATGTGTAGATTAGAATGCCCCACAGAGCCGTCAGATGTAAAAAGACAGCAAGGGTACCACACTACTCAGAATGTCTGCTCCAGAACAAAAGTTGAACTCACACGGTAAATTATCCACGCTGTCTCAATGTATTAAAACTCTTTACCGCTCCTGAGCCGAATAGAAGAGAAAACTGAGGACTCATCAGACTTCAAAAATTGAGTGAGGAAAGATGGGAAATTGAAAGATTGAAAAATATATTGGTTGGAAAACAATAGTGAAGCGGAGCGCTTAAATTATACAGTGTTTTATCCAGCAATTGTGAACATGATTTGAACAATAAAGAAATCCAGTATATCTTAGAGTGCCGTGTCTTAGAGTGTGTATGTGTGTGTGTATATATATATATATATATATATATATATATATATATATATATATATATATATATATATATATACATATATATATATATATATATATATATATATATATATATATATATATATATATATGTCGTACCTAATAGCCAGAACGCACTTCTCAGCCTACTATTCAAGGCCTGATTTGCCTAATAAGCCAAGTTTTCATGAATTAATGTTTTTTCGTCTACCTAACCTACCTAACCTAACCTAACCTAGCTTTTTTTGGCTACCTAACCTAACCTTACCTATAAATATAGGTTAGGTTAGGTTAGGTAGGGTTGGTTAGGTTCGGTCATATATCTACCTTAATTTTAACTCCAATAAAAAAAAATTGACCTCATACATAGAGAAAAGGGTTGCTTTATCATTTCATAAGAAAAAAATTATAGTAAATATATTAATTCAGGAGAACTTGGCTTATTAGGCAAATCGGGCCTTGAATAGTAGGCTGAGAAGTGAGTTCTGGCTACTAGGTACGACATATATATATATATATATATATATATATATATATATATATGTCGTACCTAGTAGCCAGAACTCACTTTTCAGCCTACAATGCAAGGCCCGATTTGCCTAATAAGCCAAGTTTTCATGAATTAATATATTTACTCTAAATTTTTTCTTATGAAATGATAAAGCAACCCATTTCATTATGTAAGAGGTCAATTTTTTTTTATTGGAGTAAAAATTAACGTAGATATATGACCGAACCTAACCAACCCTACCTAACCTAACCTAACCTATCTTTATAGGTTAGGTTAGGTTAGGTAGCCGAAAATGTTAGGTTAGGTTAGGTTAGGTAGGTTACGTAGCCGAAAAACAAATAATTCATGAAAACTTGGCTTATTAGGCAAATTGGGCCTTCTATAGTAGGCTGAGAAGTGCGTTCTGGCAACTAGGTACGACATATATATATATATATATATATATATATATATATATATATATATATATATATATATATATATATATATATATATATATATATATATATATATATATATATATATATACACACATATGTATATGTATATATATATATATACATATACATATGTGTATATATATATATATATATATATATATATATATATATATATATATACATATATACACACATATGTATATGTATATATATATATATACATATACATATGTGTATATATATATATATATATATATATATATATATATACATATACATATGTGTATATATATATATATATATATATATATATATATATATATATATATATATATATATATATATATATATATATATATATATATATATATATATATTATTGAATGAGTGTGCATGCGTGCAGGAGCAAGGACGGGGTTGCTTGAGCAATATGTGTAAGACCACTCATGCACTTGGTCAAAATCATATTTTCTTCGGACTTTTCGCGAGTGGGGAGAGAGAGAATGACAGGAAGGTGAAGGGCGGATGGTGTGGGAAGGGAGGAGAGAAGGGTGGAAGGGGAAAAATGGAAGGGGGGAGAGAGGGGAAGGAGTTAAGGTTAGAATAATCAGGGGGTGCAGGTATGTAAGACACGACATCACATGCCTGTGAAGACATGGGGGCGACGGTGGAAAACATGGGGGGATGGGAGGGGGGAAATGGGTGTATATTTAACTGCATGGGAGGGAAAGGGTGCATATTGTACAACATGGGAGGGAAAAGGTACATATTGTACGACATGGGAGAGTAAGGGTGCATTTTGTACAACACGGGAGAGCATAGATGCTCCCTGGAGCACCTTTTGTAGGTGTCGATGGTCGTTGAACATTGTTTAGCAAGGTGAACATGCGTTGTACGTTTACCAACATGGGAAGGCAAGGGTGTTCCATATGTCTATATAAAATTTGCTTATGATCTCTACAATTTATCTACAAAACAACTGGGAATAGATGGGAATAGGATTGAAAATCAGAAGTCTCGTCAATCTTCATTTCCTCTAAAAGCACAACTTACTGGACGAAATAAAGAACGATTGATTTTCACCTAATACACAATTTGATGAAAATCTGATGGTAAAGAATTGTTAAGTATTCCTATTATAAAACCTATTTATAATATTTGACTGAAGTTGTTGAACGTAACTACAGGAATGATAAGTATCAAGCATACAGTGATGTAAAAACTGTCTCTCTGCTTTTCACCTCACTCTGAGGTACTCATTTCTGGTCCTCTGGTATCTCACCCTGCTCTCTGGTGTTCTGTTATTCCCGTAGTTTCTCTAAGTTCTTGTACTCAATTGCTTCGCAACCTTTCATTCCTGATTGAACCATGGATTCTTATGTTGCTTTTAATTTTTCTCCTTTTGGGCCGGGGTAAACCTATCTACAGCTTCCTGGCACTTCTGGGTAACATAGTCCTTCATATCCTGGATTTTCTCTGAATTCTGTTTCCCATGGGATTCACATTGGGAAGTTCCTCATCTCGGCATAGTTTCGTCTTCCGTAATTTAGCCTTTCCTTCCCGATCCCTTCCTTGGATAGGTTATCGCTATCTCCACCAGATACTCGAATGTCAATACACTGTGGTCACTCATTCCTATGGGGGCTTCAAATTTGACTTCCCTTATTTCTGACTCATTCAAAGTGAATATCAGGTCGAGTCAAGCTTGTTCGTCATTGCCTCTCATTCTTGTGGGTCCCTTGACATGCTGGCTCAGAAAGTTTCATGTTGCCACTTCCAAAAGTTTAGCTCTCCATGTATTTTCACCTCCATGTGGGTCCCCATTCTCCCAGTCTATCTTTCCATGGTTGACGTCGCTCACGATTATGAGTCTGGATCCATTCCTGCTGACAATTGATGTTGATCTCTCTATTATATTAATGATTGTCATGTTATTCTTATCGAATTCCTGTCTGGGTCTTCTGTCATTTAGTGGAGGGTTGTAAATGACTGCTGCTACTATCTTAGGTCCCCCCATAGTCATAGTACCTGTTATGTAGTCTATGAATCCTTCACACCCAAGAATTTCCATTTCTTCAAAACTCCAGTCCTTCCTTATCAGCAGGGCCTCTCCTCCTCCTTCTCCTCTCCCTTCCCTCTCTTTCCTTACTATATAGTAGTCTTGTGAAAACTGCGTTTGTTATGATGACTGACAATTTTGTTTCTGTGAGTCCTACTACATCTGGGTTTTCTCCCTGTGCTCTTTCCTCCAGTTCACTTGCTTTATTAGTAATTCCATCGATGTTTGAGTACATTACCTTAAAGCTCACTTTCCTATATCCATTTAACTTTTAAGTGTGTGTGTATATGTGTGTTGCTGCTACCTACCTACTCACGACAGCCCTGCGCTATATAAATCAGGCCTAGATACCAATGGCAAGCAGTATTAACATATGCCTAATCTTTTGTGCCATCAAAAATCTATGTATATAAAAGAAAATGTCTGTCTGACTGCCCAAGGTCGGGACCCAGGAGCTTTGCCCTCTCCCAACCCCACTTCCCAAGACAGTGTTCTGGGAGAGTCGGAGTCGGACCTTCAAGCTCTTTAAAAAAATATAGGTTCTTATTTTTTTCCCATAGGGAAAGAGAGTGGAAAAGATAGGGAAGAGAGAGGAGAGACAGGAGAGAGAGATTAGGAGTAGAAGCGTGTGTTGGGAGGGAGGGGGAGGGATTGAGAGACCCGGGCACAGCCGGGGAGCCCATACAGTATGCAATATAAGATTGTCTTTCTCTTTTGTGCTGTTTATAAGAGATATATATCACGTCTATATTACTTCTGCTTCATCTATATATTACCCATATTTCACCTATACACTAAATATCACTTTTATATAATTTCTATATCCCTCTGGTGAGTATCGGCTGCGTTATGGTAGGTTGTTGTGGGGTCGTATTCTGTTGGTTACGCAAAATCGTTTCGAATTTGAAGCTTCTATTTAATACTAGCACCATCACTATATGTACCAAATACATCTGTTCCGCCAACACATGTGACACACCCACACCTGCCTCATGCACACGGGTCCCACACACACAACTCGGTGATTACACACCTGCCCCACACACACACCTGCCCCACACACACCTGTCCTCTCACCGTGTGCAAACGATACATTTTATGCCTCACCAGAAGCGTACAAACCCAACCAACCCACCTAACGTATTGAGACCAGTGCTCAGAGGAAGCATATATATATTGCGACGTTATTAATTCCTCTTAAACCCCCGCAATTTTAACGTTTTGGGGGCCAAATAGCCTAATAATATGTGCTTTATTAAGTGAGAGGACAGGTTATCCTCCCCATTCCCTCTTACTCTCCCAATTCTGCAGCATCACTTGCGTGTGTCTCTCTCATCTCCCCGTCTCCTGCAGGAGGGTATGGGAGGACTGCAGATGGTGAGAGGCGGAATGATCGCTAGCGGGGACGTGCATGTCATGGACACCCTGGTGGCCGCCCGTATCCTCTCCCGCCCACACACGCCCATTCGTATCCTGGCGGCCAGCAACTTCTCCATCAGCGCTACTGACGCAGACGGCCGGGTCACCAACAGCATCTTCATGAGTGAGTATGGCACGCAGGGCGTTCAACTGTTCCGTCTTTGTTTATCTTTTATGGCCGTGTGTATAGCCGTTTTCTGTGGTTGTTTTGGGGCGTTGGCTGAAGCCGGTCTTTCTAGAGGGGGTGTTTGTCTATTTGTACAGACCCCCCCCCCCTGTTTCCCTATTCGTGCCCCCCCCCCCAGGCAAATAACTTGTTGGGTCAAATAGCTTCAGCTTGTTAAGTCTGCCTCTTTATGTTCAATTGGGTGGTTCTCTAGGGGGTGATTAAAAGTTAATTGATGATGGATACGTGTTTGAAGTCTACTTGCAATCGTTCATCATTTGTGTGTGTGTGTGTGGTGTCTGCCTCCACCATTACCCTCGTGTGATTTTCAAGACATTTTGCAATGTTTTTAAACAAAATATTATAGAAGAGAAACGAAATCGAGTCATGATCACTACATATAAGATATTTAGGGGGGAATTGGTAAGTCGGAAAGTAAGGCCATTCTCCGCGTGAGGCGGGAAAGAACAAGGGTAAGGGACAGGAATATAGAAACTTGAGATCCAGGTGAATCACAATGTCGTTAGACGAATTGTTTTTGCCGAAAATGTTGTGAGCAAATGGAATAAAAAATAGGAATAAATAAAGAGGGAAATACAATAGTTAGAAGATAGCAGGTACACACACACACACACACACACACACACACACACACACACACACACACACACATACACACACACACACACACACACATACACACACGCGAACAAGGGGACACAGGTGGAAACTGAGTACCCACATGAGCCACCGGGACGTTAGAAGGAACTTTTTCAGTGTCAGAGTAGTTAACGGATGGAATGCATTAGGCAGTGATGTGGTGGATGCTGACTCCATACACAGTTTCAAATCTAGATATGATAGAGCCCAGTAGGCTCAGGAATCTGTACATCAGTTGATTGACAGTTGAGAGGCGGGACCAAAGAGCCAGAACCCAACCCCCGCAAGCACAAATAGGTGAGTACGAATAGGTGAGTACACACACACGCACACACACACGCACACACACGCGCGCGCGGACACAATTAGCATAAATCACATCTTGCAAGAATGCTTGCGGCCTTGTCATAATGAACGTAAATTCTGGCAAATTTACCTTGTTTATTTTCTTCCTGCGTGGAGAAAGGGAGGGAGAGAGAGAGGGAGGGAGAGAGAGAGTGTGAGAGAGAGAGAGAGTGAGCGAGAGGAGCGTACATATAAATGAATTTAAAAAAGAAATTTGTCAACAATTTAACTTGTGTCTTGTTTAGGTTCACAAAGATCCAGTCACCTAGGCTGGGTCCAGTCACCTAGGCTGGGTCCAGTCACCTAGGCTGGGTCCAGTCACCTAGGCTGGGTCCAGTCACCTAGGCTGGGTCCAGTCACCTAGGCTGGGTCCAGTCACCTAGGCTGGGTCCAGTCACCTAGGCTGGGTCCAGTCACCTAGGCTGGGTCCAGTCACCTAGGCTGGGTCCAGTCACCTAGGCTGGGTCCAGTCACCTAGGCTGGGTCCAGTCACCTAGGCTGGGTCCAGTCACCTAGGCTGGGTCCAGTCACCTAGGCTGGGTCCAGTCACCTAGGCTGGGTCCAGTCACCTAGGCTGGGTCCAGTCATCTAGGCTGGGTCCAGTCACCTAGGCTGGGTCCAGTCACCTAGGCTGGGTCCAGTCACCTAGGCTGGGTCCAGTCACCTAGGCTGGGTCCAGTCACCTAGGCTGGGTCCAGTCACCTAGGCTGGGTCCAGTCACCTAGGCTGGGTCCAGTCACCTAGGCTGGGTCCAGTCACCTAGGCTGGGTCCAGTCACCTAGGCTGGTCCAGTCACCTAGGCTGGGTCCAGTCATCTAGGCTGGTTCCAGTCACCAAAGTTTGCAAGAAGCTCCTAATATACTTAATCCTCTAATTTAGTGATGATATTGGACGTGCGAGTGCCTTCTTGCATGCTCCACCCTCTGTGCTTGCCACGCTCTACCTCCAAGCACTAATACCTGATCCCAAGTCTCTAGTATGGAACCTCTCTTACGTTTTCTAATTCTTAGAAATTGTATCTAATTCTCAACGGTTCTGGGATTAGGGGAAGGGCTGGGAGGGGCCAATTGGAGCGTCCATAGAGGAAGAACTAATGTTGAATGTGTGGATGCAAATTTTTCAACATTTTATCAAATTTCTTTAATTTAAGTGAATGGCAGAACGCAAAAGAAACAGAATTTCTGTCAAATGAACAAATCCACAAGGGCCGTGACGGGGATTCGAACCTGCGTCCGAGAGCATCCCAGACGCTGCTTTAATCGACTGAGCTACGACTGTGTGATATCTGTGTGCATTTCTGTCAGTCTGTCCACCAGGCTGGAGCAGAAACTCTCATCCACACTTGCCATAGCCTTTGAAAATGTTGAAGCATTTCATATGGCAGTTCAGTGCACAATGTTCTGGCTTGTAAACTAAGTCGGCTCGGTGTTGATAGACATTTTCTGTCTCCTTGAAAACGATTTAGGTAATTGATCACGCCAGCTTAACATTGACAGTCATTACTCCCGGGGACACGCCAAGCAAGTAATGTGTTGTGACAACTAACGTGAAGTTATTAGACCACACTTTCATATCCAGAATTTAATTCCAGTCTCATTGGCGGATAGTTTATCAGAACTATTTATTTTTATCAGAGATACATCAGAGTTATCAGAATATATAATTTTATCAGAGCTTATCAGAGGCAACTGAGCCATTATATATTCGTTATCATGGCACAAAATATACTTCCCTATCGTTATTAGAGGCATAAAGAACTTGATATAGTTCATGGATGGTCGTAGAGATTGATATATGTCTCTCGGTTCCTAGACATGTTGCAGAAAGTGCAGAAAGACCTCCGACTGCATCTGCATGTCCGCGGAGTCTTGAATCGCCAGTATCTTTATCACTATACAACATTCAAGTTAGATCTAATTTTGTATTCATTGACATGGACTTTCAACAAAATTATTAAGACATTAAGACAAAATTAATACATCTAATGAGAGAAATAGACTTAAATCAACTCGAATCAATGCCATATACGCAGATTCTCCAATTAAAAAGATATAGAGGATGATGAAGATGATTTCTTTGATGATATCTTCATCAAAGAAGATATAGTATGTGTGTATTTTACAATGTCCACTCACTGCCCCACTCTTATGTTCTCACACATACACACAGCCTTATGCTCTAAACGTCAAAAAAGATGTGCCACATCTCACTACCAGATTCAAGTTACTGTTGCAAATAGGGATAAAACATTCGAATCTTCTAAAACACACACACACACACACACACACACACACACACACACACAGATATTAGAAAGAACTTTTTTAGTGTTAGAGTGGTTGACAAATGGAATGCATTAGGGGGTGATGTGGTGGAGGCTGACTCCATACACAGTTTCAAGTGTAGATATGATAGAGCCCAATAGGCTCAGGAATCTGTACACCTGTTGATTGACGGTTGAGAGGCGGGACCAAAGAGCCAGAGCTCAACCCCCGCAAACACAACTAGGTGAGTACACACACACACACACACACACACACACACACACACACAATTACGAAACTTATTTGGGGCAACTAAAACATACAAACACATCATACAAACATGTCAATAAATGGCTACTTTAATAACTAAATTATTGGTAATACGTTTCACGTACACTCTACATTGTCAGAGACAACTATTCATACATATAGTTATCGTGTAAACATACTAAGCCAGTATGAATATTCGTATATAGCGGTAGAAACATACATGAGAACATATTAAGGGCTTGGCTGTGTGGACGGAGTAAAGGAACTGAAGTGAAGTTCGAACCCTCATCACGGCCCTTGTGAATTTGTGTAAAGGAACTTCACTCAACCACTTGGATCATCAGGAATCGAACCAGGACCGAGATTCGAGATTAGAGGCTTGGGACCAAACTCACCCAACAGTCACACATGAAACACTGAGGGAGGGTATGTGTGTCTCACAGGCCACAGGAGGTGGGCCCAGATGCCATGCTTTAAGAAATATGGGCATCTTAAGTGCTCCCCCAAGCCCTGGGATTTTCAATGAAGTCTGAAATAAAATATGGTAAGTGTTTCTTAAGATTTTGATGCTCTCGACGTATTTTCATGGTTTACTCGAAAAGTCTGGACGTGAATTCAATCGGGATGGAGGAAGAGGGGAGATGGGACATAGATGAAGAGGGCGAGGAGAGGAGGAAAGAGAGAGGAAAGAAGAGGATTTGGGAGAGAGTAATGGGAGAAGATGGGTGAGGGAGAGGATTGGGAGAGAATGGGGATGTTGGGGAGAGAGGGAAGGAAGGAGGGGAGGAGGGGAGGAAAGATTGAATAGGTGGAGAGATAAGGGAGATAGGAAAAACGGGAGGATAAAAGAAGAAAGATGAGAGAGGAGATTGGAACTGAAACAAGAGGGGAAAGAGAGAGAGAGAGAGAGAGAGAGAGAGAGAGAGAGAGAGAGAGAGAGAGAGAGAGAGAGAGAGAGAGAGAGAGAGAGAGAGAGAGAGAGAGAGAGAGAGAGAGAGATACCCCCATTTAGTAAGTCATATATATCATATTAAGCAAAAAAAAAAAAAACAAACAAGATCAGCAGGCGTCTTTTACTTGCAGCTTCAGGGCAAAAAAACACAACAGTAAACATTGATGTAGATTACCAGGAGGCGTGTTTTTTCCAGTTTAGTGAACACAACAAACACCGTGTTTTTTTAATCGGGCAATAATTGGCAAACTTTCCCCGTCACATCAAAAGAAACGAGCGAAGGGGGGGGGGGTAGTTTGTTGAGTTTCAGTGAACGGGATCAATCATTTCTAGATAAATATCGTTAGTTAATTATGTAAGATTTTTTATATGCTATTAAAAAAGATATTTTCATTTTATATATATTTTTTTTCCTTGAGGAAATTTTCACGGGGCCGAATTATTTCTTAATCAATTGGCTTTGGCTGACTTGTGTCTCACTGTTGAGGTATCTTGCTCGTCTTTGAGTCGTTTTAACTGCCTCATGGTTCGTATTAACTGCCTCATGGTTCGTCTTAACTGCCTCATAGTTCGTCTTAATCGCCTCATAGTTCCTCTTAACTGCCTCATAGTTCGTCTTAACTGCCTCATGGACCTCTACAACCTTTTTACCACTACTACACCATCCTCAAACCAGTACCTCACACCACCCCTCACCATTACCTCACCACTTCACCATAGCAACCATTTCTCACTACAAAAACTTGTTAAATTGAATTCCAGAACTAACACCAGAGAGACACACACAAACAGGACAACATCAGCAGCATATGAGACTGTGACAAAGATTAGAACGGTCTTTAAAAAACAAGTAGTCACTTTCAGGACAATTTATTCATCTAATACACTACCAGTAGAGAAATAGTAAGAACTAGCACCTAGTGAACCGCATAACTAATGCGGTAATAACACACACACACACACACACACACAGACACACACAGACACACACAAACATACGAAGATATTATATACGTATATATATATATATATATATATATATATATATATATATATATATATATATATATATATATATATATATATATATATATATATATATATATAAATGTACATACAAAAGAATGGAGGTGGTAGAAGATAATATTAGTGTTCAGTAAGAAACCACAAGGTCTCCTCTGAATACTTTTTATTTTCTTCTCCGAGGCTATGGGTCCCCACATTGGCACCAGAGGTGGTACCCTCACAAACTTTAAAAAAATATATATATATATATATATATATATATATATATATATATATATATATATATATATATATATATATATATATATATATATATGATTTTAAATGATACAGATATATTAGATAGTTTATTAAGTGATCAGAATACACGAAAAGTCGGTGATATTTTCCAAGCCAGTAGGAGCTGCCTCGCATTGACCAATCAAAGCTTCATCCCTTGGGTCAATAGGAACTAGCAATAAATGGCAATTAATATTCCTCTATTTATATTATTGTATTATATTCACTTTATATGAAAAAAAACTGCATGACTGTTAAGCCAGTAATTTTTTGTTTGTTATTTTGCTTCTGAGTTAATTTTTATATTTATATATATTAATGATATATGAAGAGAAAGGTTTAAAATAAGTCATGTAAACTATTAAACTAAACACAGGGCAACTTTCTGACTAAAGATATGTATCCAAATTTAAGCGATGTTTTGCTCCTAATCTTAAATAAATAAAAGCAGGATATCTGTTATCCTGCCCGAGACTAGAGGCTTGGGGCCAAACTCACCCAACATTCACACATGAAACACTAGGGAGGGTATGTGTGTCTCTCAGGCCACAGGAGGTGGGCCCAGATGCCATGCTTTAAGAAATATCGGCCTCCCTCCCTCCACATTCTCGAGACGGAAACCATCGCTTGAGCCTCTGTATCACGTTGAACCAACCTATGTTTATTCCATACCCCACACCCTTCCCTCTGTCAATTCATTCTCTCTCTAATAGGAATTGATGTGACACCTCAATGTGAAGTGTGTCACAATTGTCTCTCAGTGAAGAGGCTAATGGACTTATAACAAGAAAAATTGACATATATATATGTTATATGTTGTATATGTTGGACAAGTATATGAGTGGTATTGGGTGGTCATAGATAGGAGCTGCCTCGTATGGGCCAATAGGCCTTCTGCAGTTACCTTTGTTCTTATGTTATGTTCTTATATAATGCTCCATATATATTAAATATACAATGAATAGTAGTTCAACGTGGTTGATCACATTGATGATTATAAAATGAAGCTTAAATTGATCAATAACACTTCCCAAACGTGAGATGAAACAATATATTCCTGCAAATGTTTCCAGGATACTGGAGTATAAATAATTACAGAGTTAATAATAAAAAAAGTATGAAAATGTCAGCTGGGACAGTAATAGTTTATTCAGATGCTGAACATCCAGGGTGATGACTCTTTAAAGGTGATCCCAAGCGGTGCTGAGCTGTTCTGTGGGCGGCTACAGCGATGGGCGTGGGCGTAGGTGGTCTGTGTGGGAGTAGTGTGGGCGTGGGTGTTCCGTGTGGGAGTAGTGTGGGCGTGGGTGTTCCGTGTGGGAGTAGTGTGGGCGTGGGTGGTCTGTGTGGGAGTAGTGTGGGCGTGGGTGTTCCGTGTGGGAGTAGTGTGGGCGTGGGTGTTCCGTGTGGGAGTAGTGTGGGCGTGGGTGTTCCGTGTGGGAGTAGTGTGGGCGTGGGTGTTCCGTGTGGGAGTAGTGTGGGCGTGGGTGTTCCGTGTGGGAGTAGTGTGGGCGTGGGTGTTCCGTGTGAGAATGTAATACCATGGCTGACGTGTATATGTGTGTGTGTGTGTGTGTGTGTGTGTGTGTGTGTGTGTGTGTGTGTGTGTGTGTGTGTGTGTGTGTGTGTGTGTGTGTGTGTGTGTTTGCGCGCGTGCGTGCGTGTGTTTATGCTTGTTTTGTTTGCGCGTGCGATTGCTCTCTTTGACCTAAGAACCCCGCAGGGATATCAGGTCACTGGGAGGTCACTGGTTGCCATGGTAACATCCCCCGTCCACACCCCACACTCTGCTAACTCTCATTACCTATATAAAACTTATCACTCCTCCCTCCTGTCACTTTACTTCCCTCCTTTATCACTCCTATATAACGTGTTTCTTGCATATTCTGCTGTTATTTGGCTTACTAAAAATTGTTGTGTTACTTCCCCAGTTTTAGGAAAGCTTCTTCCTGTCTTTGATTTGGTCTCCTGTGATGTTCCTTCGTCCGTTTCATTTTTTGTGTCTCTCGTGTTTGTGTCTTTTATATATTGATTATTTGTAGGTAGTATGTGGTCTCTGTTGGCCCCTTGTATGTTGCTACGGTTTGACAGTATTGTTCATTATGTTGTATGCTGTGTGTATTATTGATCAGTATGTGCTGTGATGTATGTATTATTGATCAGTGTGTACAGTGATGTGTGTATTGTTATCATCTGTTATCACGAAGATGACCTTCACCCTGCTCTTATATTGATCTTTCTGTGTTCTTGTTAATCATCCTATTTCTTTTATCAATATTTCTCGTCCTCATCCTGTTGTCAAAAAGGGCCAAGATTATAGAGATTAGTCTTTTCTCAAGATTCTCTACTGTGTCCTTAATTCGGTTTAATGATGGGGCAGCCCATTAAAAAGATCGGCGCATTACATTTTCATGAAGAAAGCGATGCGCACTTAGCAAGGTTTTGCAACCGCTGCGGTCGAGAAGGTGTGAAATGCACTCTAAGAATCCACGTTTCTTAGCTACCTTTGCTTGCAAGGTTCAACACGTGGGTGAGTGTGACCCCGCTCAGGGAGGAACGTGTCAAACTCCCTTATTATCTCCCCCGTGCGTAATAACCTTCCTTAATGACCCCAAGCCGCTTAACGCCTCCACCTCCCTTGGTAACGGCTGGCTTGACAATCTTATAAATCATTTGAATGCAATTTTTACCCGTACAGTTTTTTTTGGTGGGCCATATTACGTCCTGTGTTACTATTGTGTTTTTTGGTTTTGATGATAATAAAAATTTTGATTATCTTTAAAAATTTTACGTGATATTTTTATTTTTACAACTAATTAATGCTTCGCTCTTGGTATTCTCATGTATGTGTTTCACCTCTTTTCCTTCCCTTGTGTATTTTTCTTTTGTTTCTGTTTCCAGTTTTACTTGAGGTAGAGAGCCTTAGAGAGAGAGTTAGAGAGGTATGGGTAGTTATTCCGGTTCATTGTTACTTTAGTTTAGCGTCACGTTGACCGCAGAGTTCCAAGACAAGAGGACCAGTTACAGATGCCGATCTTAGAGATCTTACCCCCACTTAACACCACCCTTTCCCTGCCGTTACCCCCCGTCCCTTGCTGTCCCCTTGCCGTCCCTTGCCGTCTCCCGCCGTCCCCTGCCGTCCCCTGCCGTCTCCTGTCAAGTTTCAGGAGCGAAGCAACGCAATCGCTTGTGGTCGTGTTATAGACAGTGAGGGTGGACAGATACCTAATTTGCAGAGAGAGGGAGGAAAAGGAGTTTTTTTAAATCAAAGGAGAGAAATGATAAATTGATCAAAGGAAAAGAAGATTTATGGAAACATGAAAAGTGTGGCATGAGAAGGGAATTGAGAGTTATTTATGAGTCAGAGTAGAAAAAGTAGCATCGATCTCTCTGACGCAACTCACTGAGTTGCGTCAGAGTCTTGTTGTCTGATGTCATTGATTTACTTGAAATTGTTTCTCGGAGAGGAGAAGAGCTCCTACAGCGAATATCTGAGCACCTCCCGAGACAGAATGCATGTAACATCACTTGAGCTGACTGCTTTGTACCGTAATCAACAAAGTAGTTCATTTTGACCAGACCACACACTAGAAGGTGAAGGGACGACGACGTTTCGGTCCGTCTTGGACTATTCTCAAGTCGATCGACTTGAGAATGGTCCAGGACGGACCGAAACGTCGTCGTCCCTTCACCTTCTAGTGTGTGGTCTGGTCAACTTACTTTAGCCACGTTATTGTGACTCCACGCCTGCAAAGTGGTTGATTAATATGTGTTGTCATGGAACTGTGAAATCCCTATACATACTAATTTACCAATGCACATGAAATGATAGCTTACAAGTATTAATATTTAACAAAATAATTGCCACATAGATTTACGACACAGACTGATGTCAGTGAGGAAAGACAAGGAAACACTGAACAGGAAAAACAAAATTTTAAAATATATATTTTTGTATCTAGATAAGAATCAAAGTTACATTCTTGGTAAGTGTTTATTTTCACACAGAACTTGACCAGTTGCTGGGGAAGCGCTGCGCTGCTGCTGCTACGAAATAAGTGTAAATGTTCTCTGTCTGTCTGTCTGTCTGTCTGTCTGTCTGTCTGTCTGTCTGTCTGTCTGTCTGTCTCTGTCTCTGTCTCTGTCTCTGTCTCTGTCTCTCTCTCTCTCTCTCTCTCTCTCTCTCTCTCTCTCTCTCTCTCTCTCTCTCTCTCTCTCTCTCTCCATCCCTTACATTATCCCACATATCCGCCTTCTAGGCAACCCACTGGGAGTCGTGTTGAGGTCTGGATGCTGGGATTTCCCAGGCTTTCCCTCACTTCAGCGTCGGCTTTATGTTAGGAATTGTGAAATATCTGAAAATGTATTCCCGGCCCAGAGGAGGGGAAATTTCCAAACTTCGTTTCCAGCGAGTACGTCTTCCTTCTCCTCAAAAGAAATGTAGAGTGCAGAAGCTAATGAAATACTGGCAGGACCTTGCCCCTCGGAGTGTCGCAATATGAGTGGTTCTTGCAGTCTTTACGACCTAACAGGTGGATGCAGCCTGGCTCTGAGGGCTTCAAGCGTCTCTCTCTCTCGCGCGCGCGGCCTCTCTTTGGTTGTGTTTGACGTGAGCATTTGGCCGAAGCACAAGAAAACTCCGCAGACCTTTTTGTATTCATATTCTGCCACGATGTGCGTTCGTTCCGGGAGGGCTTCCACAGAGAGCCTGCGGAAGACTAATGGGTTGCAATAAGAGTTGGTCTCTGTGTATGTGTGTGTGGGTGTGTGTGTATCTGTGGGCCGGATGGAGTGTCAGGCTTGGGGCTTTAGTGAAAGTGGTGGGGGGGGGGGGGGGGGGGGAGTGGTTGGGGGGTGGTGGTGGTGGGGATTGTTGGAGGGTGAGGAGATAGGGGATGATGCTGAGAGATGAGGTGGGGATGGTGGCGGTGGTGGGTGTGTGTGATGGGGGTGGAATTGGTGGGAGGAGTGATAATTATTTG
Source organism: Procambarus clarkii (assembly GCF_040958095.1). NCBI lineage: Eukaryota > Metazoa > Arthropoda > Malacostraca > Decapoda > Cambaridae > Procambarus > Procambarus clarkii. Next base: position 15,874,155 of record NC_091200.1, on the reverse strand, counting down.
GGTGTAGATTATGGTATTTGAGAGATGGTGGCGGGTCTCTACTTCACGCTACAGTAGTCGATGTTTGGGTGCAGATGGCGGACTGCTTGCTTTCATAAAAGACACACACACACACACGCACGCACACGTAGGGGTCTGGCGGTCGAGCGGACAGCGTTCGCGATTCGCAGTCGTCGGATGATCCCGGATTTTGATTCCCGGACGACACACAAGCAGATAATTTATTTCACCTGATACGTCTTTTCACTAGTAGTAAACAGGTTCATGGAAGTTAAAGATGTGTTGCGGGCTGCAACCTGGAAATGTGTGTGTGTGTGTGTGTGTGTGTGTGTGTGTGTGTGTGTGTGTGTGTGTGTGTGTGTGTGTGTGTGTGTGTGTGTGTGTGTGTGTGTGTGTGTGTGTGAGAAATATATGTAGTAGATATAATAGAGATAAAATAGGTCAGGAGAAAGTTCATTAGACAAACGAGGGTTAGAAAGTCGGGGTCCAAGAGCTAGCAGATCGATCCTGCAGGCACAAATAACAAACACAAACAGTAAACAAACACACACACACACACACACGCCTGGGAACAACAACAGATGGTGGACAAGAAATGAGATGCAGATTTTGTTTGCATTTTTTATTCCGATTTCCCCAACTTTGTCGAAAAGAAAATGAGGATGCCAGTATTTTGTTCCCCAGGATGATAACAGAGGCTTTTTGCTGTGCTTTTTCAGTGCTTGCTGTGCATTCTGTACTGAGCCTACCCAGCAGATCTGCTGTACCGTCGCTGCTGTGTTGAATCTGCTTTTATAAGTGCGTGTTGAAAGAGGTGCCGTGTAAGTTAGTAGCTACAAGCTACACTAACTAATAAAGACGTTCTTCGTGAGATCACTGTGACTTACGGAACTTAAAACACCGAACCATCTAAACCTCTCAGTGTAATTTCACTGAGAGTCTGCTTCGGCCATGAAGTTGTTCAATGGTTCCTGCACCTGTTTGGTTGTTTATTAAATATTCTGCGTCAGTAACATATCCCAGTGAGACCTAATGTGTACTCATGAACTCCTAATGTCTAGTTAGAAACCCAGAAGTGTGAACGGTTGGTTTTTGGGCCCCCTGATCATGCTGGGGTCATGCTGGGGTCATCTCGAGCGTGTAGAGGGGTCGTGTATTTTGCTTGCATTACCATAAAAAAAGGTCAGGAACAAATGTGTCGTTACGTAGTGGTATTATACAACAGTGCTGGCCGCTGGCCTTGTAGCTTGAAAAAAAAAAACAAGCTACCAGCGCTGAAACCTGTTTTTCCTCCCACTCGAGACCTCTGTTAAGAGCCTCTCACTTGCTATCACAGGACTCTGTAAACAAGCCCCCGTGGGTAAGTGGATGGATTAAAGTCCTAGCCCTCCCCCCCCTGTCCTCCCATTCTCCAAACCTTCCCTCCGTCCCGTCCAAATCCCCCCTCCCCCCTCCCACTTTGCCTACCAGTCCTCCCCCCCTATCAGACAGTTCCCATACGATGCAGGAGCACTAGTCAGAGGGATAGAAACCCTAAATAAGAAAATAATAAACACGGAATTCAATGAAATATATATTTCGTTGAAAACGACAGACAGTTTTTAGATTTATGATTCTGGCAGAATCATGAAACTTCCTGTTTCTTTACTGAAACAGGAAGTTAAAAAAAATTTAACGCTCCAAAGTTCATTTTTACTTTTTATTTGGGTCTGACGCCTAGTGATACGTTTCGTAGGGTTTCTCCTCACATTCTCAAAGACAAATTCTATTGTGCTTAGCACCTGGTTATATTCTCTTATGGTGAGGTGGTTTGGTGACATATGGATAAATGACATTACATGGGGGATATTAATAAGGTATTATATCTATCGACATAGAGTGTGACATGTTGATGGCTGATGTTTTTTTGGTTGCTTCCGTTTCTGTTGCAGGGTCATTCGGTCCAGCTTCTGCATTAGCGTGGGGTCTTGAAGTGGGTAGAGTGTAACTGTGTATTAGCTGGTTATATTTAGTATTTAACCAGCTAATACACAATGAAACATATACTATATATATACATATATATATATATATATATATATATATATATATATATATATAATATATATATATATATATATATATAATATATTTATTTTGGTTAATTTTTGTCATTTCTCAATATTGCCTAAAACAGGTAAAACAATTTCGAAGTTAATAATTCATTTTGTCAATATATTATTTGATGTGAAGTAATTATGTAAGAAATATTTTAAAATGTATAAACTTTCTCTGGCTGTTAGGCAGAAAAAGTTACTTGTTTAATAGGGCAGGAAATTCCTTTCTGTTAGGGAGAAATAAAAGATATTCAGTAATGACCATGCTGAACCTGCCTGAACACTTCTGAAGTATTTTATTTTGCCATTGCAGACGAGGAGTCACAATAACGTGGCTGAAGTATGTTGAGCAAACCAAACACACTAGAAAGTGAAGGGACGACGACGTTTCGGTCCGTCCTGGACCATTCTCAAGTCGATTGTGATCGACTTGAGAATGGTCCAGGACGGACCGAAACGCCGTCGTCTCTTCACTTTCTAGTGTGTGGTCTGGTCAACACTGATTTTACCATTCCTATTTTTTTCATATTTTTACAACATATTATGATTTATTTAATTTATTGCGATGCATTATTTACAGAATAAACACACATATATTACAATCTCTGTTGAAAACCGGTTTATAGAGTTGGAATGAGTTCCCAGGTCGTCCTCTGGTTCCCGGCACTCAGGCACTGGAACAGGGTACTGGCTACCATAGTGCTCCGTTGAGTTCCTCTCCAACCTTCGTCAAGAATCAGAAGCCAATTGCTACGAACCTTTTACAATGTCCTACGTCCTGGTACTTATTATTTTGCTGTGTCTATCTCCATGAAGGTGGCAGCTTCAGATTCAATATGCCCCCTTGTGCTGGAGGACACATGGCTGTAGACAGACTTCTCTTAATGATTTTCATTAAAGTGTTTCATGTTTAGCAAGCAATCTTTCTCCCGCTGACTTATGACTGAGGAGACCATGGCTGCCGTATTGGTCTGCCGACGCATAGCCGCAGATACACCGGTGTTCGGCGGAGCAAGGGGGTGGCCCACCACAAGGTAACATCCATTCTTAAGTCCTGGTGGTCCAAGCCTCAAGGAGGAATTAGGGACAACAATCAGGAACTCCTCATCACGAGAGGCTTGCACAGAGAGAAGGCGTGCTTTATCCTGACGTGGAGGAACGCGAAGGAGAACGTGAAGAGGATGTGAAGGCGTCCTTCCCTGACGTTACCTCCAGCATTGATGGTGCAATATTCTCCACTATGGGGCTACCCCTGGAGATCTACTTGAAGAAGTTGGTCGGGGGGTGAAGAGCCTGCAAGTGAGTCCCCCTGGCTGGCTCCTTCAGTGAATTTGGGATCATGAATCTAAATGGCGTCTCTTAAGTACTCTGGTAAGATCTCTCACAAATTGACGCATGGCATTGGTTGCCCTCGAATATTATTTGTCCTCTACAGACGATTCGGGACAATAACGTGGCTGAAGATATGATGACCGGAGAACACATTAGATGTTTGGAGAAACGATGACGTATCGGTCCGTCCTGGACCATTACGGCTTGATAATGGTCCAGGACGGACCGAAACGTCGTCGTCTCTTCATCTTCTGATGTGTGGCGAGGTCATCACATCCTTTTTTCTCTTCTCCGAGGCTAAGGGTCCTCACGAGCCCAGGTGGCATTGAAGACCTACTAACGCCATAGTAACAAAGTAGGGCAAGCTAACGTGAACATATACCATTATTAATATCTTTATTGACAAAATGAATATACAATTTGTGCCTAATCGGAGCGATTTATTAGATCTTATGGCAGTGAAGGTTCAGCTTATATTCACTTCCACACAGGACGACCCGATGGGATATATATATATATATATATATATATATATATATATATATATATATATATATATATATATATATATATATATATATTGGTGGTGTTTGATACACGACTTGATAATGATCCACGATGGGCCGAAACGTCGGTCCATCGATGGGTGGATCAGATATCAGATCTTTAGCCCCGTTATTGTGACTGATCGTCTAGATAGTGTTCTTCCATTGATGCATATAAGAAATAAACACAGCTAGGCAATCAACGCTGCACTCTATGGCACTCCAGTTGGTCTGATACACTCTCTTGGATCTGGTAATATACGTGTAAAAGGTCTTTGAGTTTGTTGTGCTATTTTCATCAGTTGTATGTCTCGTGGTTCAGTTTGTCTAGATGAATTAGGTTTGGTATATCATATTTAGTTTTATGCTGTATTTATATTCAGTACAGGGCGAAGGTACAATCATGTGTAGGTCAGAACTATTATGTAGTTAAAGTAATTTGTCCAAAATTGTGAGGAAATTTTCACTTACCTGCTCTCTCTGTCTGTCTGTCTGTCTGTCTGTCTGTCTGTCTGTCTGTCTGTCTGTCTCTCTCTCTCTCTCTCTCTCTCTCTCTCTCTCTCTCTCTCTCTCTCTCTCTCTCATCTCTCTCTCTCTCTCTCTCTCTCTCTCTCTCTCTCTCTCTCTCTCTTTCCCTCTCTCTCTCTTTCTCTCTCTCTCTCATCTCATCTCTGTAATCAAAACCGCAGCCGAGAGGAGTGGTGGGAATGGGTGGGGCCGGTGTGGCCCACCTGCAGTGGCCCTGGTAATTATATCAGCACAGGTGTCCTCACTTACCATGCCACAGATGAATTATACTCACCACACCCACCGTCATGCACGGGGGTGAGACCATGAGAGAGAGAGAGAGAGCAAATAAAGAGCGAGTATATTGGGCTGGATATATGACGCTGGGAAATTGCGTGTGAGGCTGATAGATCGAGAAAGAGGGAGACTGATAGACAGCCTGAAAGACCGAAAGATATTCATGTCGAAAGAGAAAAAGTGAATGAGAGGAAACGAAGCAGACAGACCGAGTGAGAAGCAGAAAGAGAGAGAGAGAGAGAGAGAGAGAGAGAGAGAGAGGAGAGAGAGAGAGAGAGAGAGAGAGAGAGAGAGAGAGAGAGAGAGAGCCAGACAGACTGATATACAGATACACACACATACGCATATACAGATTAGTAGAAAGAGAGTTATAAAAAGGAGAGAAATCGAAAGCAGGAAAATAGCGAGAGAAAATAACTTAGTAGAGAAATACCGAACGCGAAGGCCAACACGAGGACGATGAGAAATGAAAACCTGTCAAGATCCACCTGACAAGGGCCACCTGTCACGACCCACCTGTTAAGATCCACCGGTTGTGTGGTCCGGTTGTCACTTGTGGTGGGTATGGTGGTCCGGTTGTCACTTGTGGTGGGTATGGTGGTCCGGTTGTCACTTGTGGTGGGTATGGTGGTCAGGTTGTCACTATTGTGGTGGGTATGGTGGCCCGGCTGTCACTATTGTGGTGGGTATGGTGGCCCGGCTGTCACTATTGTGGTGGGTATGGTGGCCCGGCTGTCACTATTGTGGTGGGTATGGTGGCCCGGCTGTCACTATTGTGGTGGGTATGGTGGCCCGGCTGTCACTATTGGGGTGGGTATGGTGGCCCGGCTGTCACTATTGGGGTGGGTATGGGGATTATATTTATTTATGTACGTTGCATTTCATTAATCTGTTGAATGGAGTTAAGCCATAAGTAAAGTGGTTTTGTAACTTTTACTCACCACTTTGGAAATTTCAACGTTAATGTGTTTAATTTGTTTTAATTCAGTTTTTAATTTGTTTTAATTCAGTTTTTAATTTGTTTTAATTCAGTTTTTAATTTGTTTTAATACATTTATATTTTTAATAAATTAATTTTTTATTTGTTTTAATTATTTTTATTTTAATAAATTAATTTGTAATTTCTTTTATTTATTTTTTTTTTTAATAAATGAATATATTAACAATTTTAATTAATAAATTAAAATTTTAAATAAATAAATTAACATTTTTAATAAATTAAAATGTTACATTAATAAAATAAAATTTTACATTATTAAATCAAATTCATAATTTTGTAATATAAAAAATTTTCAAGCAAGACGCATCATTTTCCTTACCTTACAATATCAGTAAAGATCATTAAAGATCTCCCAAAGAGCAGTGTATGTATTTACGAGAGAAAAACTAAATTTTTAAGTGAATGAATTACAAGCATGAAGAATTACTATGTATGAATTATAAGTATGATAAATTACTGTATATGAATTACATGTATAAACAACGGTCATTCAAAAGTTGCGATGGTTTTTAACAAAGTTACGAAAACAAGAGAAAAAAATGGTACAAAGGATAGGCTAGGCTCCCCTTCAATTTATTGTGTAATAAGGGTGATGGTTGTATCCACGACTCGCTCAGGGGGTAAGTGTTATATTGTTGTATACTTCACTGTATTGTTGCTCTGGCCCCACACGTGTTGACGTGTTGTTGTTCTGTCCACACACCTGTTGACGTGTTGTTGCTCTGGCCACACACGTGTTGACGTGTTGTTGCTCTGTCCACACACGTGTTGACGTGTTGTTGCTCTGGCCCCACACGTGTTGACGTGTTGTTGCTCTGTCCACACACGTGTTGACGTGTTGTTGCTCTGTCCACCCACCTGTTCCTCACGACCCCTCACCTAGGCCACACCACACTACAGCAATAAACTTCAGGAAGGAAGTAACTCATCCTTCGTCACCATTCTCTATATATCAGTGCGGAACTCGAACTGGGGTCCAAGAAATACCCCCTAATACCTAATTATATAACCTGGCGTACAGGGAGATTCCCCTTATACCTTCTTGGGTGCTACCTTGGAGACATCTTAATTCGCTGTTGGAGGAAACAGTTGGCTTTATTTTCAATCCGCGGGGGGCTGTCTCCTACTCTCCCTTCCTTCCCGCACTCGTGTTATGGACCGATAATCAATAGATTGTGCGATACCGAGCTATCGGTGGCACTGGTATGTAAACATGTTATCATGTGATTGAGTACATGGCATCTATGGGAACAGCGTATGATGTCACACTGAAGATATGTTGTTGAAGTAATTGGGAAGTGTGTATGGTGGTGGTGTATGGTGGTGGTGTATGGTGGTGGTGTATGGTGGTGGTGTATGATGGCAGTCGTACTACCTATTAGAAATTCTTGGTGTTAATAATGACGTCCGGTAGTGGTAGATGAGGTGGTGATAGTTGACAGCGATGGAAGTGGTTGGTGGTAGTTGCGGTAGCCTTCAGCACACTAACATCAAGAACAAACCACCACCGTCACTATCGACTGAGGGCCAGACACGCTACATAAACTGTGCTCGACTTCTCGAAAATGAAACACAAAGGTGAATCATAAATCTATCTCCCTCTTCTCTCTCCCTGAGATATTTGCCCAATATTTTGACACCCAATTAAACATTCCACAACAACTCACACCTCGAGAGAAGTGGAAGGAGAGGGAGGAGAGAGCGAGCGAAGAAAACGAGTAGTCAGTGGAGAGAGAGAGAGAGAGAGGAGAGAGAGAAGAGAGAGAGAGAGAGAGAGAGAGAGAGAGAGAGAGACAGAGCCAGAGAAGATCACACAGCCAGGAAAGGCTATTTGGATGGGGCTCTGTCTGCCATTTTTCTATACCTGTGTAAGTGTCTCTCTGTCTGTCTATATATCTGTATAGTTGCTTCTGTTTTTCCCTGACTTAAACCCCCCCCCCCCCTTCCTCTCTCTATCTCCCTCCCTCTCACACACATTCCACCTGCTTACACTTCTCCCGTGAGTGGATTTAGACTCTGTGAACAGATATATGTTGTGCAATCTCCTTATATGGGATCTATTCTGTCTAATTCTAATCTAACTCAGCTCAACACTCGTAAAGCAGAGGATAAGGAAAAAAACTATTATTATTACCGAATGTTATTTTAAAGAATATGAACATTCGAGAAAATGCAAAAGAATACACATGAACCGATACCCAGGAGAGATCTGTCTGTAATCCATCCCTTGATTACATACTCCAACACGTTCAAGTTTTATCTTGTGGTCTCGCTTGTGTTGACGTAATCTGTTTGGCATGGGTCTTACCACAGTGCCACACCCCTCCGCCTCCACAGTGCCACACCTGGCTATTCTTCCTCACACATCTAGCCCACACCTGGCTATTCCTCCCCCACACCTCGATCACACCTGTATATTCCTCTTCATATCTCCTCTCCCCACCATTCTATTCACGTCTGGTCATTCCTTCACACATACACACACACATACACACACACACACACACACACACACACACACACACACACACACACACACACACACACACACACACACACACATATGGAATGGAATGCATTAGGAAGTGATGTGGTGGAGGCTGACTTCATACACAGTTTCAAATGTAGATATGATAGAGCCCAATAGGCTCAGGAATCTGTACACCAGTTGATTGACGGTTGAGAGGCGGGACCAAAGAGCCAGAGCTCAACCCCCGCAAGCACAATTAGGTGAGTACAATTAGGTGAGTACACACACACACACACACACACACACACACACACACACACACACACACACACACACACACACACACACACACACACACACGCACACACACACACACACCTCTTCACACACCTGGTAAGTTCTCCTTACGCTTTCCCCTACTTCTCTACAACCTACTCAACATTTCCCCACCTCAACTCCCTCCTTCCGACATTTTCCCCCGCCTACACACTCGCATCCTCTCAGAATTCCCTACCATCATAATATTTACATTGTATATTGTGTTTTTTTAATAATTTTTCACTCGACTGTATTCAAGGGCATGTGTGACAGAAGCAAGGGGTGGGTAATATATATATATATATATATATATATATATATATATATATATATATATATATATATTAATATATATATATATATATATATATAAAGGTAATATTTGTAACTGTAATGAATTGCAAGTGAATAATGTCGTATTATTCAAGGTATTATGGACTGTATAACTTCATACGTATCAGACGATATTAATTCCTTGAAGAAGATCAATTCGCAAGAATGTTGAGGTTCATCTTCTTTGGTGAACAGATGTCTTTCATCTTACGTATTCTTCAGAAGCTGTCCCACCTGTTCCACCTGTCACCACCTCACCTGTCTCACCTCACTTGTCCCCATCTCACCTGTCTCCAGCTCCACACCATCTTTGCCTCGGGTATTAAGATACCAACAATGAAAAAGTTGATAGATTCTGCAGAAAGTTTAAATTAAGCTCCTCACTATACACTCGCCCGTAAACTGCCTCCTCAAGTATTTGGACCGCCGCTTACCACCTGAAATTTCCACTTTTCTGTCTGCCCTTCCATCCTCATCATGCTGCTCCTGTTCCTCCTGTTCCTCCTCTTCCTCTTACCCTCCTCCCATTACTACTTCTCCTTCCTTTAGCCCTTCACATGTCTCCACTTCTTTCTCCTTCCTTCCTTCCTCTCTCCTCTTTCACAAGCTTTCTAATATATCTTTTTTTTCCCACGCTCAATATTTACGATAATACTTCTTTTTTCCTCAACTTTCTTTTCATTCCCATACTTTCCACATCCCCCATCTCTTCATCCCTTCCTTTTCCTCTCTCACTCCCTCCTGTCCCTCTTCCATTTATCTTCCCGTCTTCCCTCCTCCTCCTCCGCCCTTCCTTCCCTCCCGTCCCCTCCCACTCCCACGGCGGCACTTTTGGGGGTGTTCCCACGGCAGGTAAAGTTATCAGACAAGATTATTGAGGTGTGAGTCATGCACCAACTTTAATGAATTAATATTGGATTTTCCGAGCAGACGGGCGAACGGAAAAGTGGGAAGGGGATGAGGGATGGGGGAGAGGAAAGTTGGGGGGATGGGATAGAAGGAGAGGGAAGAAGAGGAAGGGGGGAGGTATGAGGAGAGGGGAGATTGGGGGGAACTGAATAGTGATTAGGAGGTTGTGAAGAATAAGGATGGAGTGAGGGTGGTTGGGGTGGTGGGGGGGGGTTAATTGGGGGAAGGAAGGTCAGAAGAGTGACAGAAATTGGTGTTTAGGGTAAGGATAGTAGGGAAAATGGGGTGGGAGTGGGGAGGGGGGGTGATATATTTAGAACCACCCCCCCCCTCTCCCTTTTCCTAACTCTCCCCTTCTTACAATAACCCCTTCACCGCATCCTCCTTGTCAAATCTCCTCTCAAGGAAGACCATTCAACCCTCCTGTGTCAGACTGGCTAATCCCTTCCCTATCAGCCTTCGTTCCTCTTGTCAGGGTTTTTCCTTCACTCTGGTAGTCAGATATTACTAGACAGCCGTGGCACACATCTCTCAGCTCCCTCAGCAAGCTTTCTCACTCCTGTCAGCGCCAAGCTTTATGCTTCTCACTTTCTCACTATCAAATTCCCACATCTTGAGAGACACACATACCGTCTTCCATGTCATTCTGCCGTGTTCTTACAGAATACTTACGTACAGAACTTCCGTGTTCTTGGGACGTGTTGTAAATGTCCTCTAAGACATTGTGGACTTGATAAAGGAGGAGTATGCAAGGGTTATTGAACACTTAAAGGTTTGTGAATATTTTAAGTAGTCTTTATTTAGATATCGCACGTTGAGGGGGCATAGTACTGAACTATGTATGTTGTATAGTGGTGAACAAAAGTATGAAGTTTAGTTTTAAATGTTATACACCATGTTTCACGGGATACACACACACACGCACGCACGCACACTCACACACACACACACACACACACACACACACACACACACACACACACACACACACACACACACACACACACACAAATTGACAAATTAATATTGAATTCCATTGACAATGGAATGCATTAGGAAGTGATGTGGTGGAGGCTGACTCCATAAACATTTTCAAGTGTAGATATGATAGAGCCCAGTAGGCTCAGGAACCTGTACACCTGTTGATTGACAGTTGAGAGGCGGGACCAAAGAGCCAGAGCTCAACCCCCGCAAGCACAACTAGGTGAGTACAACTAGGTGAGTACACACACACACACACGCACACACACACACACACACACACACACACACACACACACACACACACACACACACACACACACACACACACAAACTCATGGGCCTTGCGGCTGAGTGACAGCGCTCGGTGTCGTAGTCCTATGGGCTCGGGATCGATTCCCGACAGAGGCAGAAACAAATAGGCAAAGTTATTTTCACCCTGAGGCCCCTGTTCACCTAGCAGTAAACAGATACCTGGGAGTTAGACAGATGCTGCCTTCTGGGGATATATATATGTGTGTGTGTGTGTGTGTGTGTGTGTGTGTGTGTGTGTGTGTGTGTGTGTGTGTGTGTGTGTGTGTGTGTGTGCGTGAGCGTGTGAGTTAGAGAGAAATATATGTAGTAGACATAATAGAGGAAAATAGACTGGTTAGAAAGGCGGGGCCCAAGAGCTAATACCTAGATTCTGCAGGCACAAAAAATAAGTAAGTATAAAGCCATGTATGGAAATTCAATTCTTTTGCAATTACACTCACGGGTCACCAGCTTTTGGCAGCCAAAATATATCTTATTTATGAATAAAATTGAAATCTGTTTTTTTCAAGATTGAAGGCCAGACGCTTCTGATTAGCCTTACCAAACTGTGCAGGGTGACTGATGGGTGTTGGGGGATGATCATAGGGAATCGGGTCGGCCTCCATGCTCTCCCTTTTGATGCCTAATTCCAACCTCGCTAAATGCCAAACTATGTCCACACTAAGATTTACCACCAGGCACACTATTCTTTACACGATGCTTGGTGTACTCGCTCGTATATGGTCCACACCCACCCAGGGCTCCGATGGAAGAATAGTACTTTCACCAGATTTGGAATCTCGCAATATTAATGCAATTCTGAAGTGAATTGATAGGACTAGTTGTATATATAGTGAACCTGTGATCTAAAATGACAGTTCATAATATGGAATTTTGCACCTATCAATGCCCACGTTTTGCCCTAATTTTCTAGAGGACTCGAGAATGAAGGCAACAGCCAATCAAACTTTTCTTAGGTCTAGTTTAGTACAACTAGATACTAAATTTGCTCTAAAATTATATATATAGAGCTTAT